>NC_134830.1:55846378-55909395 GCF_004210375.1 Tachypleus tridentatus
TTTTTTTCTGTACTAAATATCTTATAACATTACTAACCACTATCTATTGTTATTATTCGTTTTCGATGCGACTCCTGTATGTACATTGTTTGTATGTTTCCATTATATATATTATTCTACCTTACCTAGCTCAGTGACTCAGCACTAAGTCAATGGATTTATAATACTAACAACAGATTTCGATATGCCATAGTGGGCAGAATACAGAAATACTATTAGGCAGCTTTGTAATTCACAACAATGAGTTTATATATATATTAAAAGTAAAATAAACGTTTTTTCTTCTTTCACATAAAGATGCAAACAATTTCAAAACTGGTACAACTTAAAACAATTAAATGATACCCCTACCAAAAAAAAAAGATAGGTCTATTAAAATAGCAAATATTTTAATAATTTAAAGGTGGCGCTACTTTTAAATTCTAGAACGTTAGTATTTGATTACAATATGTTAATATGATAACAATAAGTTACATTTATATCAGACTTGTTAAAGATGCTTAACAAACCATCATTTAGATACCTTACTTTAAGCTAATACAATTCTTGTGATCTCAATACTATAAATTCTTCTAAAGAAGTTTAAAAAAAATTTTTTACTTGAGTTAAGCCAAAATAATCTTGATTTCACACACACACACACACACATATATATATATATAAAATTTGTCCACTTTCAAAATTTAAGGATTCATGTAAATTATGTTTTTACATCTGAATTCAAAAGATGTAATTTCTACTACATCATTTTCTTTCTTTTCTTTTTTAATTCCGTGCAAAGCTACACAAGGGCTATCTGTGCTGGCCATCCCTAATTTAGCAGTGTAAGACTAGAGGGAAGGCAGCTAGTAATCACCACCCACCTCCAACTCTTGGGATGGAGATTCAATCCCATGACCCACAACTTGCAGGTCAAGCACCCTAACCAACTGGTTATGCTGGGCCACATCATTTTCAAAAGAATATTTAACCTTAAGAGTGATCAGTGCAGTGCAAACTGTACATAGCTCAGATACAACATACATATACTTACAAAACTTTTAATACCCTCATATAGGGTACCTGAAAAAACTGATGACAAAATATTTTCATAATTTATTGTTTCTTAAGGTTTTGTTGCTTTAGATTTGATGCCTACACACTTACTCAATGAATGTAAATAATTCATCACAGAAAAATATTCTTTTAAGGTCAACATGTATTTTTTATTATGATAGATGTTACCCAAAGCACAGTTTATTTGGTCATGGTTGGTCCAATTTTACTGACACACAATATTTGTTAATACATCTTAAATTTATCTTGAATCATTCCAATCTGTATTTTCACTGATTGTAGGTTGCACTATAATAACTTAAAACTGTGTTCATTTGATGCTGAAGTAGTTCATATTTTCCCAAGGCCAGTGGTACCAATAAAATCAAAATTATTGTACATGTACAGTGCAGTGCTAAACCATCCAACATCATGATGTCAGAGTGCTTGCTAAAAGAACTTCAGTATCTCATACACATTCTAACATTGTGAGATGAGATTCAAAAACATCTTGGGCACACATTTTAACATCATATGATGAATTATTAAAACACCTTGGACATGCATTCCAACAACACATTAAGAACTTTAAAATGCATTGGGCACACATCCCAAAATCATGAGACAAAATGCTAAAATACCTTAGTTAAATCTTCCAACATCATGATATAATATTAAAACACCTCTTGTATAAATTACAACATGACAAAAGAAATAAAATATAACTTGTAATTTGGTTCCATATTACTTTCCCACAAACACACTTAATAACAAATTTTATATGGATGTTATTGAAAAACTTTACCTTTAAAATCTTTTGTTACTTTTCAAATAATGAAAAGAAAATACAATCTAGAATATTTTATTTCTGTTAGCAATATAGGAGAAACATCAGGCTAAGCCGCGGTGTTTAAAGTAAAAAATGTGGTATTAACGATTTGACAGAAACGTTTATATCATACTGATATTATTAAAACACCTTGGACATACTGAACTTAATGTCTTATGTAAATAACTTGCAACAGAACTACAGTGTTTCTTCTAAATTAGTAATGTACACTTATTAACACAAAAATCAGTGTTCTAATACGAACCTGCTGAGGAACTTATTAATCTAATTAAGCCTGATTTATAAAACTTATTTATTCAGTCTATACATGCACAACACACAAGCTCAAAAGAGCCTTTAGCAATTTTCAAGATGAAATTGAAAACCTTTTCAATTTTGACTTTTGGATTGAATAAACAAAATGCAAGTTTCTAGCAAAAGTTTAGTTACATTAAAAAAAAACCCTTAAAATGTTTTGATAAAATCCTTCATTTGTTTTCAAAGTTCTATGTTTTCAACCACAATGTTGTAATGATAAAAAGTTCAATTTGCAGAGTCTTTATAAATATAAAATGTTACAGAATTTTACATTCTTAGAAATATAAAATCAATTGCAAAGAGGTACTTATTTTGGAAATACTAAAGCTTTTCCTTGTTTAGTTGCTCTCAAGTTTCCAGTGACCACAAGTTAAGTTCTAAATGCCCTTGACACAATGCTAAGCCTTCTTCAACTTACAAAAGATTTTTTACTTTCCCATCTTCCATATGCCTTTTTGAACACATTCATAGGTGCTTTCCCACCAAAAGCCAGATTTTCTTGTAAATATGATATAGTTATTCCCCACAACTGTAGGATAATCAAATGACTTAGGCAGTCCAAAGAATGGAAATGACAACATAGGAACAGTAAAGTAGGAATACCAATAAGGGTTATGATCTCTATGCTGGTTGAATTGTCCCTTTCTGAAGATGATCTGAATTTTCCCAATTTAAAAACTGTAAGCAAACTAGATTAGAAGGAAAAGAAGTCCAGATGTTGAAAACCTACAGACAAGAAAAGTGTCACTGAGTGGGCTGAAAAAGCTCATCTCACTTACTTCTACATTTGACCACATGGAAGAGGTAGAAAGATGGAGCATAAGATGTTGATGAGGGAGAAGGAGGATGAACTGTGTTTGCTGATCTTTTCAAGGAAGAGTAATCAGAAGATAGGCAAGAGTGCAAAACTCTAATCAGCTCTTACTGGGATGCCTTTTCTGCAGAGTAAACAAGTTCAAGTGAAATTCTTGCAAATTATAAGATAATATACAAAATAATCTATTCCTAGATTAACAGAAATGTTGGGAAACAAGTACTGCAAAACATGGTAGAGAGCTAGGATGTTAAAGGAACATTACTGACAGCTGCAGCCTAGGAAGATTGCTTGGTAGAAATTGGATCCTTGGAAAGAAAATTGGGAAATTGAGCATAGCTAATAATTAACAACTCTGCAAAAAAATAAATTCTTAAAAGAAGACAAAAGCATGTACAGCACAAAACTGATAATGAATTAGGACAGAAGACCATGTGGAAGATTCTCCTTAAATAACCAATTTTAGAGTCAAAGGCTTGAGAAGAAAATGAACAGTAGAAGATAATCCCATTAAATGACTCATTGTGTGACAAACACAAGGAAGGTGACACTTATTAACATTTTGTTGATTTCTATACACATCTACAATAATCCAAATATGAGATGAAGGTAGTAGGAACAATGGTTCTAGATCTGAATCTTCTAACATGATGTTAGTGTCCCCGAGTGTAATAGAAATAGGTTCAATACGAAATATTGAAAATATATGAAAAAAGAACAAAAATGAAACCAATAGAAGTTTCATCAGGATTAAAGCTAGTTAGAAAATCCTGCAGTTTATAAACTGAAAGAAAATAGGTCTAAGTGTTGAAAATCACAACTTGAACACAAGTGGGTTTGTGAAAGCCGTTAAGGAGATCAGCAGACAATTCAACATTAATGGCCAAAATATGTTAATCACTGAGAGTTGACAATGAAGTTGCAGTTACTAATTACACATTAGAAAGACTGCACAAGTAATATCTTCAAAGGTATACAGCAATTCTCAATAATTGTAGAAGCATTCACAAGAGCTAAGAGCATAACTGCTAATAAGAAAATATGGCTTTGAGCTGGAAAACAGGCTTATGTACATTCTCCAGACAGGTGTAATTAACCACATAAAATATAGGAGGGTGAAGAATTCTGTGTATGTTTATGTATGTTATACATTTTTGGCATTCAGAATATGAAGTCACATGATTGTTGACAGCCAGCAAGCAACAAGGAACCCAACAAGAGAAGGCTTTTAGTGTTTTTGAGGTAGTTGTACCTGATATAATTTGAATTTTTCTTTCACCCACTTAATAGTAAATCACTGATAAAACAAATATAAATTCCACATTTTCATATATTTTGTTATTCTGTGTTTAAAGGAAACACTTCAAGGAACACCAACAAACATTTATGTTGGCAAAATGTTTTATTATTACTGATTTACATAAAAATAAAATACATGTCACTTAATGATTACTAGCCATTTTCATATTCCGAAGTAAATAGACAGAAAAAAAAAGAAGGGACAATTAATAATGAATACCAGCTTAAATACCTCTGCCGTTATTAAGTGAATGCCAGCTTTCTCACAGAGACCAGTTTCCTTTAAAAACAATGAAGCACACAAGTGGAAGTTTGCAACACAATATGTGATTTCTGAGAAAAAGATGTAAAAACAAAAGTAAATTCATGCATATAAATAGCATTGAAGAAAGTGAGAGGCATGAGTCGACTTTTTTTTTTAGCTATATACAATACTTATCTGAAAGGTCACTCAAAACTACTTAGTTCAACAATGGAACATTTCTTAAGATTAATATTTTAATGTTAGACACTTTTTATTTCATTTTACAAACAACTGGTTTTTCCCTTGGAATGTATTGAGAAAGCTAATAAAAACACAATAAAATACTATAAAACCATGGCTCCCAATAATGAATTTTAAAGTGGTTTTATGATGTTAGTGTTAGAAATATCATGGTTCACAACATTACATGTACTGTATGAGATTTAGTATAAACTGACTTTTCATGTTAAGTGATTTGTTTTGTTTGTTTTTATTCTCTAGAAAGTTTTAATATGATGTCCAGGTCCACTTTTGCTAGAAGTTTTGTTTTTGGATTAGAAAAAAATATTATGCATTATACCATTCTACTTTTGGTTTTTCAACTGGTTGGATAGCCAGTCAAGTCCTTCATACAAACCATCTCCACTTGTAGCACACGCGGCTTGGATGTACCAGTTGCGGTTCCTCAAAGAATGAAGACCTAGCTTATCTGTAATTTCTGCTGCATTCATGGCATTTGGAAGATCCTAAAAAAATATTTTGTAATAGTGGCTTGTTCCAATAGAGATGTAGACAATCACCATCTTTTTTTACTCTTATATCAATTACCAAGGTAACATTTGAAGAACTTTTTTTAAACAAGCAGAGAAAGATAATTACACAACATGGGCTACAAGCACACAGAAAAGAACTGAAGATAATACTAAGAGGAGAGGTTACACAAACAAAAACAACAACAACAGGGTATGTTCTTCTAAATTATCATCAAAACTGTAATAGAAGGCTGTTAAACTACTGGGGAAATGTATGAGTTCAGGGGAGGACTGGGTATTCAAAACAAACCAGAAATAGTTAAATTCCTTTTAAAATTATATATATATATAACCCCTAAAAATAAACATTAGAAGTCCATTAAATGAGTAAAGTTTAGGTGACTAATTCCTACATGTTATACAATACTGTAATGTAAACAGTAAAACATAATCTGAAAGATACCGATACACTTACCTGTTTATTAGCAAAAATAAGGAGAACAGCATCTCTTAGTTCATCTTCTCCCAACATTCTCATTAGTTCTTCTCTTGCCTCTCCAATACGTTCTCTGTCATTACTATCCACTACAAATATTAAACCTGGGAAATAATGTATTTATGAGATACAAAATAACACTATTTCACCTTGCACATTTATTCAACATTACTAACATCAGCAACCACTAGGAAATGTAAGTAAGGATGCATTTATGTTCAGCCAGTCATATGAAGTTTATTACAATCAATGTAACTGGTAAGTAATACTGTTCTTCTCACCAAAATGTTACTTAGAAACAACTCTTATAAATACTACATCTCATAAATTGTGCTTTAAATATGTATAATTAAGAGACTCCCCATTATCCTTATGGATGGACAGTTTTAAAACACAGCTGGAACATACTCATTAATCCACAGTCAGCACTCTTTTATCATTGCATTAAAAATAGTAATGCATAAAATTTTATTTCTTACAATTTAGAAACATGGCTCCAGTTTTATTTCAATGTAACATAACAATATTAGAAAGTGTAACTTTTCTTATAATAACAGAAGACCAACTTGAGTGGTAAACAAAAGCTGTATATCAGTTAATTATAAACAACTGAATTATGAACTTGTTTTCCTTCTCTCTTTTTGTCTCCCAGAAAAAAAAAAAAAGAAATAATGGTAGAGGAGCAGCTACTTGTTTTTCATGTCCCATAAGCTAATTACAGCATCACAGGCACTGGACTCCAATCACTCCTAACATTCTAGTTTTACTACCAGGCAAAATGTAACCTTCCCTGCTGTAATGGCTAGCTACTAAAATGTAACCTTGTTCAAAAAATACTGGAAACTTGACTTAATTAAAAATAAAATGATTAAACTGGATGCAACTAATTTGAAGAACTGCAAGTTAATATTTCATTCACATGCTCTGACAAAAATACTTCCACTACTGTTATAAACCTATCGTAGAAAGAGCATAGGATGGCATAACTGGTGTAAAACAAATTAGGATTGTATGCTAATGTTAAAATTAATAAGACTGGTAGAAACAATAAGTTTTATTTAGTCAAAAACTGAGCAAGTACATATATAAGACATACCTTGGGTATTCTGAAAATAATGACGCCATAAAGGCCTAATCTTATCTTGACCACCAACATCCCATACGGTGAAACTAATATTCTTGTATTCTACTGTTTCAACATTAAAACCTAAAAGAAAGAAAAAACAATTACCAAAATAAGTTCAACTTTATGTTTATGAAGTGTTCTCTCACATGAAAATGAAAGTTCAAGCTTTAAATGTGTAAGAAGCCAAGCCCTTTCTCTGGTAGAATGAAGTTATGATGGATTTAATGAAACAACTCGGTACAATTTTAATTTTGTATTCACAACAGTGGTACAATATCATATTTATGTGAGTACTAATTTTGACCCTATTACATATCCTCTTCAACCCAACATTTGACTCTAAAGGACATGTGAGTGTGTGGAAACTTTTGTCCATATAAATCTGTTATTGTTCTGTTATTGTGGTTTTAAACTTTATTCTATATTAGCTGTAGTACACAACTCCTGGATGGAAGTTGTGTATATTCTTGATTAATGAAAATTTATCTCAGGGTATGAAAAGTTGCTTCCCTTATATGTAATTGTAAAAAGCATAAAAATGCCCATAAAAACTGACAAATGTAAAATATGAAACCTCAAATTTGCATGTATATTCTCATAAACTCAACACACCTTCACACCAAACTGAGTAATGATCCACCAATAGGTGTAAAGTAATGGTAAAAACTGCAAAATGTAAAACTGAAAATTTGTTTCTGTCTCTTCATGGACCCAATGAATATCCATAGCAAATATGGTGAAGATCCATCTACAGAGAGTAATAGTGGTGATAAAAAAAGGCAAAACTCAAAATTTTTATGTACCTTTATGGATCTATTAAATCTCCATACCAGTTTTGGTGAAGAGGAGGAAATATGGACCAAAGTTGAAGGATATAGACACAAAATCCCTTGGGATTTTTATGGACAGCCTCTAAGAGGAGATGTGTGGAAGATAGATACCGAAAGGTAACATAAAGGCAAAAGCTTGGGCAAGTGTGTGTGAGGTTAACATTAGATTCAGGAGCCACTCTCCAAAAGAGGCAATAAGAAACCCAACAACTGGAGATCCAGAAATGGAAATTTGGCCCTATGGTAAACTAAGGCACACTGATCAGAGGCTCTTGGGGTTGCAGTGTATTGATCCCATCACCTAACTGGGAAAGAAAGTGATATGTTTGGACCCAAATATCAGGACAGGGAGTAAAACCAAAATGGGTTGAAAAGATGTACAAGAGAAATAAGAAATCATGGAAGGAAACAAAACATCACAAACTTGAGATACAAAATCAAGGAAGGCCTATTGGAACCTTCAGGCTGGAACTGGGGAGGAACAGTATTTTGTGAGGAGAAAAGAGATGATTAAAAATGTCAACCACATCAGAAGAAGCTTGAGTGACTTGAGAGGACAAAGGATAAACCAAGTATCATTCAATCTCCCAACAAAAACATCAGAAAGATCCATTGTTGGGTCACCTACACCTAAGACAGAAAATAAAAATAAAACCATTTCAATTGAAAGTAAAAAATGTGTCACAAAGGTAGCTGCAAAGCACAAAAGAAAACATTTGTACTTGAAAGCTGCCAAATGAGAAGGAGTCAAATGCATCACTTGAGCATACTATGGTATTATTGGTTAACAGATGGTGCATGATGATTCACTGAGACATACACTGTACTAATTCAAACAAAGAGAGTGGGCAAGGCCTGTGGAATACATAAAGAAAAGTTTGCATACAGAGGACAGCAATGAAAAAGATTAGCTACTCTTGTGAGAGAAGGCAAGTACTACATCAGAGTTTCTTGTGCATCATAATACATTATAAACATGTAAGATTAAAAAAAACACATTTTCCTCACAAAAGGTTTTATATCATTGAGACTTTCATTATACTTTATGCCCAATTTAATTTGAGAAAAGATTCTATTACCTTACATTTTTTTTAAGGTATAAAAAGTCAATATTTTATCAGTTGGTAATAGAAATAGAACTGTTTATATAGTTTTGATAGAACAGTGACTAAATTTTCATACACACGGGAAATAAATTAATTCAGACAAGTAAGAAATCACTTATCGAAATCTCAATTTAATTCTTAGCCAGAAAACACATTCAGACACAAAATAAAAAACTTACATACCTCATGGACTAATAAGAAATTACAAATATTACATTTAAAACATCCTGTATAATAAAAAAAGATAAAGTATCAAATCAAAAAAGCTGATGATCAGAGCTATTTCAGAAGATTGACCTATTTTTTGCTTAGGTGAAGTGATAAAAGCATTTAGGTTGTTGGGTTTACTAATTCATTTAGAAAAAGGTTTTAAAGTATTTAGTTCTTTTTTTTTTAGTGAATATAATTTTTTCATTTCTCAAACACCTTTCACCAGTACAACAACTGATTTATATTATGATACTTCATAATCAAATGTAGTAGTACTGATCTTTTTAACAATAAAGAAAACTTGCATTATGTAAGTGGCACACTAAGGTCTGATCACATCAGTTATTTACAATTATTTTACCGAAATATCTTTAACTCATATTTATAAGTACAAACCCCTTACATCTGTGTGCACTGACAAACAAAAGATACTTAATTTCATATTTTTAAAAAGTTTAAAAAATTAGTAACTTTGAACAGTCATTTTTTCCATAAAAACAAACTAATCTGAAATACAATTAGTCAGATATACCTGACATAAAACAATATTATACCCTGAATTAATGACATGATCAGGCACAAGTTTGTGCTAAATCTAAAAAAATATTTTAAATTTAATAAAACATTACTTTAATGATAGCTTTTCTTAAGGATTTCAATTATACAAAGATGAAGCATTAATATATGTTTTTCACTGCTGAGTTATTAAGTACTTGTTTACCTTTCTTTGAACACTATTTTCCAATTTCAGGTCAAACGATGACTGCTATTTTCTGCACTATTTCTGATTTTAAAGTATACAAAATTAAAGTAGAACACCAGAGAACTATTAGAAGAAGATCCTACACCTTCAAGGTATTTCATGTATAATAAAAACACATGCAGTCAAAGTGGATGTGATCCTGATGGAACATCCATTTAAATAACACTTTCTCTCAAAAGAGATGACAATGAGAGTTTCCAAAAGAGAATAGAGAAAAACTAGAAATGAAAAGAAGGAAGTTTCTGCAAAGGCTGCTAAAACAAAACCACCGTACTTTCTTTTCTTAAACGTCATATGTTAAAACAGAATAGAAACCAGTTTGCATCTGATGTGCTTGAAATCATTTCACAAATATCCCTTTCACTCAAGTTTCAAGTTTGTATACACTGAAAAGAAGTTTGGAAGTTGTATCAAAACAGGTTTTAAATTTGGGTCTACCAGAGTCCAAAAACAAAACAGTCAAAAATAAATTTTTGCAACCAGACCTAATGGTGTGACCATTTGAATTTAGTATCACATTTTAGGGTTTCCTTTATTTGGTTAAGCCTGAAAGTTAAGATAATGCAATAACACATTTTCTTTGATCAATACTTGCTACATCTATTCATCGGTAGTAGATATTCATATATCTAAGTTACTCAATACAAGTACTACTAATAAAAGTAATAAAATTTTAATCTTAAAAGTTTCCCTAAAATGTTTTGTTATAGGGTGGCTACATTTTTATTTATATTCTGGAGATTCATTAGCTGTAAATCCAGTTGTATAAGAAAGAGTACAATCATACATGGTAGAAAAATCATTTCTTATTTATAAAAGTTACACACAAATAATATTCTATAAATAACCAACAGACATTTTGTGAGAAAAAATTCCAACATCAAAGTTTAGTTTCTACAAAAAAATGGTTTGACTAATAATCCTTTAAAAAATGGTTTATGAATCACTGAAAAAAGAAGAATAGTCAACTATCCAAAAGCACTTGATCAGTGCATCTTTTAGGTAACATTCCAGTTTGTCTACTCTAATTGGCAATAGACAGAAGAGGAATAAATCTAAAAAATACAATCACCAGGTTGTTTAAAATAAAATAAGGTTTAGAAACAAAGAATGTTCATATTTATACTGTTTACAATACAATATACTTTTAAAATATTCACACATCAATACTTTATGTACATGCAAATATATCACACCAGTAACCTACCTTGTTCTCAAGAGATTATAACACTGCTTTAAAGTTTTTCATTTACAATAGTGGCATACCAAGTTTACATAAAAATATAAACTATTTATTTTGGTATATGATTACATTAAAGTAGATTACATGGGAATAAACCTATCTTTTGTATTTAATCCTGTGTGCTAACTGTTTTACCATAACTCACAAACAAATTTACTCTTCAGTGGTCATATCCTAAAAAGGTAAAGACTTACCTATAGTAGGAATAGTAGTGACGATTTCACCTAGCTTTAATTTATACAAAATTGTAGTCTTTCCTGCTGCATCAAGACCAACCATCAGGATACGCATTTCTTTCTTACCAAAAAGGCCTTTAAATAGATTAGCAAAAATGTTCCCCATCCTGTGGACCTGGACTCTTTAAAAAGTCAGTCAATCTGAAAACCAACAGAAATGTTACTTTTAGACATTTTTTTCTGTTCCTATAATAATTACAGTATATGTACTGTACTGATAAACAACAAGACATATAACTTTTAAGTTTAAATCTTTCATAAACAAAAGTCAACATATTCATAAAAGGATATAATATGTAGCTCTTGATCATGATCCCTTTGAGATTAAAACCTGCATTTGGAATACAGTTGAATTGGCTACACTATCTCGCTAAATTACCATAAGTAGCTTTGTTACTATTAAATAACACAGTTTACAGAGATAATTTTTCTAATTATAAGCAACAGAAGGAATGTTGAATTTAATGTGCTAAGTAAGTCAACTGAAGTGCTTGAACAAAGATTTTTGTGATTGAACAATAAAATCAGAATAAAACCTGTAGATTGGTAAATATTAAATGTCTAATAGATGTTCTATAATTCCTGTTCCACTTTTAAAAATTCATTAAGTACATTGGGAATTTCTCTTTCTTTTTACTATTAAAACAGAAGTTTATTATAAATTGCATAAATTATGATGGTAAACCTAAATTATACAAATGTTGCTATCTTATAATACAATAGTTTTTCTTTATTGTGTACATGTACAAATAATCTAAATGAACAAGTTTTCCCTTGCTATCTACTAACAGTATTACACTATGTAACAAAATTTTTACTTTTTCTTGTTCCTTGGCAGAAAGTGTTATTTCCCAATTGCTTATGCCTAAAATAAATGGAAAAGACCTATACTTCTCTTCAAACTCTGCTTTTGTGACGTGGGTAACGAAATTTTCAAATTTACCCATTTTCCAGAACATTCCAGATACATTCAGTGCTGAGTAGCTGATAGAGAATTTTCTCAAATTTACAAGAACTTTCCATATATACAGGGGCTCACCACTCATCACTTCAGTTTAGTTCTAGCTGCCTAAGTGAACACATACACCTATCTGATTTTATCAGAGATGGTATCAAGAACCTACAAGTATTTTCCAGACACATTCTGCTAGGTATGTGGCCAATTTATCAAGACAAGAGCAAAAATGTACTCTGTGACAGCATCTGCTAAAATATGTGAAGCCCACAAGGCATATCGTGGCATGCCTGTTGGGGATTAAGACAAACCTTGGGCACCTCATTTTACCTGCAAGCACTGCAAAAAACTCTAGAAGGTAAGAAGAACAATTTTGCTTGCTTGAACAATAAGATTTTATATTACACAAATTTTAGACCTTTTAAATTTAAATATTTTTTAATATATTTTTTTAAATTTCCAACAGTATAGAAAAAAAATATTTTGCATGAACCTCTTACACATTAGTTGTGGATGAAATAAATTTATTCTTTATAATAACAATTTTATTTTGCTCTTTTGCAGGGTGGTACAGAGAGGAAAAGAAAGCCAAGAAGTTTACTATTCAAGGATTTGGCATGAACCCACTGATCGCTCAAGCAATTGCTACTTCTGCATGATGGACCCTTCCAAACGTCAGGTTGGCAAGAATGCATCTGCTATCATGTATCCAGACCTTCCATTCTCCATCGCCCCAGTGACACGCTGCCCTGAGCTCCCTGTACCCACTCTGCCAGAGAAAGCAGCCATCCTTAGAAGAGAGCAGCAAATCAGAAGAGGAGGTAGATGTTGAAGATCCAGATTACAATTTCAGAGGTGCAGCTGGTGAGAGAAACCCATACTACCCCAACCAAAGATACCTCAATGACTTGATCAGAAATCTTGGTCTAACAAAGTTGAATGCTAAGCTTTTAACATGTTGGCTCAAGAGTGGGATTTGTTAAATAAAAATGCACAAGTCGCAAGTCAGAGGAAGCATCAACAACATTTTTCAAGCTTCTTCACTCGTCAAGATGGGTTCTGCTTCTGCCACAGTGTATCCGGTATGTGTGAGGAAATTGGAATTGCCTGTAACCCGAACAAGTGGCACCTCTTCATTTTTAACTAATCCAGAAGCCTCAAAGCTGTGCTGCTCCATAACAGGAATAAGTATCTGTCTCTTCCCCTGATGCATTTGGTGCACCTCAAAGAGGAATACAAAAGTGTCAAGACCTTGCGAGAAGCCTTGAAGTATGATGAGTGTGGCTGGAAAGTTATCGGAGACTTCAAAATGGTAGAATTTCTGATGGGTCTTCAAGGAGGCTTTACCAAGTTTCCCTGTTATCTTTGTCTTTGGGACAGCAGGGACACTGCAGCTCACTACAACAGGAAGCACTGGCCACAACGGACTGAGTTCTCTGTGGAGAGATACAATGTCAAGTATGAGCCACTAGTGGACCTCCAGCAGGTGTTGTTCCCACCACTGCACATAAAATTGGGTCTTATGAAACAATTTATCATAGCTCTTGATAAGGAGTCTGCAGCCCTTGAGTACCTTTGAGACTTCTCTCCTAAGCTGTCTGAGGCAAAAGTCAAAGCTGGTGTCTTCGTTGGACCACAAATAAAGATCCTGGAGTGCACAGAATTATCCAAGAAGCTCAGTGGGAAAGAAAAAAAAGCTTGGGACAGCTTTTTCACAGTGGTTTGGAGCTTCTTGGACAATTACAAAGCTGAAAATTATGTGGAACTGGTTGAGGCTCTGGTGAAGAACTATGGCAAAATGGGCTGCACGATGTCCCTGAAAGTCCATATCCTTGACGCTCATCTTGATAAATTCAAGGAGAGCATGGGAGCATAATCAGAGGGGGAAGATGAGCACTTCCACTGAGATATACTGGTCTTTGAATGCTGCTACCAAGGAGCATATAAAGAAAACATGATAGGAGACTATAGTTTGGGGCTGATACGTGAAAATGATTTCCATTAGAGTCACAAATCTCGAAAAACTACTCATTTCTTAACATTTTTGTATAACTTTAGTATAAATACATGTAAATCTTGATTCATATGTTGTTTTATTCAGACCTTATGTGAATGAAAATGTGCAAATTTGCCCATTTTTACATAGAAAATAAATTACTTTCTAACTTTCATTATTCAGGTCACAAAAGCAAATTTTGAAGGGAAAAATACCCATTATCTGTACTTTTACAACATAAACAATTAAGAAATAACAAATACTATCCAGGAACAAATTTTGTGTTACATAGTTTTATAAGCAAACTGTTCAATACTTATTTTTCTGCATGGATGTAAAAAAAAATTATAGCAAGATACTTGTCTCAGTGAAAATAATGGTTGATAAAAAAAATGTTTTTCAAAATTTGTAGCACTTACTGGAGGGATTCAGAAATTTTGGCAATAAAGTTAGTAAAAAGTTTTAAAATTGATGTAATAAATAAATTCACTTTACTTTATATGTCCTTCATAAATAGAAAACAAGGGTAAGAAAGTAGCTTTTCTAAGGTGCATATCTTCAGTGAAGTATTAACCAAACAGAGCCTACCATTACTGTAAATAAAAGACATCCCTGAGAGTACAAATCAGCCATCTCCATCATGTTACATGAAAATGACTCTAATGTATAAATATAGTCTAGCTTGGTAAAGCCTACAGAATATAGAGAGACATACCACAAATTAAAAGATCCTGGAAACTAAATGCATTTTCACTTGTGGACTCTTCATGCAAAAAAGAAGTGAGAATGTTCTTTATAAAACAAATGCTAATATTGCAGGAAAAATCCCAACACCATCAGAAAGTATCTTCATAGCTTGGACTACTATCGTGGAATACCTAAACAGGACTAATTCCTCACAACAGACAATACTGAGATTCATCCTTGACTGTTCTCTGTAAACGTGTGCCAAACAACAAACTTCTAGAGGCACTCATCCAAATTATTTGCCAAAAGTGAAGTGTGATTATATTTGTCTAGATTTTAGACCTTGCAAATATGAAGTATATCTGCATTTTTGCTTTGATTGTTGCAAAGGGTAGATTCACTAAATGCCAATAATAATAGTGCAACATTTATTTTGTATTTTATTATTTAACAATCTATTACTTATTATTCTATCTCAAGTGAAAGTCTACTTACTGACTGGTAGGCTGTGTATTACATCATGTCTTTTAACTAAATGACTTTCAGTTGTACTCTGTGTTCCACAAAGAGGAAATACAACCCAAACAAATGTTCAAATACATGAAAACATTTCTGATATTATTCAAGACATTATCTTTCCAAAATAACAGTTAATTCTTAGGTAAAATACTATTCATACATGTTTAAAGAAAAAATAGTTTTCATTTTAATGATACTGGCAGACTAACACCAACTATCAGTAACTGTTTCTACAAACATATACTGCAGCAAGAAAGCCTAAGTTGAACAACTATATTATTAAACAAATGGATACTGGTATACGTAACTAAACATTTTACCCTTCAACCACTGATCTCCTCTGGATGAGTAAAAATTTTAAAAGTTAATATAGAGGTTGTTCATAAATTATTCACCCCATTATAGGCCTTTATAAATTCTTTATTATATGGGCTATTTCAAAACAGTTTGTGACAATTAATAACACAACTCAAGAATTTTTTCTTTATTTCATACAACATTCACACAATACATGCTTCTTAATGTTTGGAACAAAATCATCTTCCACCTTGATGCTCTGCATGCAACCATTGGGGCTCACATGGAAGTTTACTGGATTTATTAACTGAATTGTGGTAGTTTACTTAATTGAAACAAAAATGTCTTGAGTTGTGTTATTAACAGCCATAAACCATTTTTAGATAGCTCATATAATAGAGAATTTATAAAGACTTATAATGGGGTGAATAATTTATGGACACCCTGCACATCTTACCATTCCTTTTCAACTGACTTAACCCTATCTTATAAAAATATACCACAAATATATATATACACGCTAAATAAATATATATACAAAAACTCCACAGCAGTGGAAATCAAAGTGTAACATAGCTAAGATAACTGACAGGTTGGCGAGTCCTTACATTCACAAAATTACAAGTTTGTATTGAAAACAGTTTATTGACGACATATTTAATATGGAAAGCTGATAAAATCTAAATAAGTTTATTCACACACAGAGTTCTTTTGCAAACAAAGAATATATGTAGTGATGGAAAGTGTTCATTTCTTATATATATATATCCCCTACTTTTTATCATCACATGACAATTTTTTACCTATTAATATATTCAGAAAACATTACCTACACTATAAGTGTTAATTTAATCAGACACTGAAAATGAAAACTCACTCTCTGATCAAGCAAAGAAAGTTTCAAACTTATATCAATAAACTACATCAGCATTCTCTAAGTGTCACCAGAGCTGGATGCTTTTGTTGCTTTTTTTGGGGAGGGGGTCTCACACTTATCACCACATAGTTGTGGGAAATCAAACATTGCCCTTGGTAATGCTTTACAGTGTATGACACCTCAATATTTTTCTCAGAGTTGCAAGTTATAATTAATTCATACAAATACATTATCTGTGACTTAAAACTAAGAATTTGTCTGTTAATTTGAGTACTACACCTTAGGCCACCAACCCAAACTTTATTGTTAGAAAACCTTTTAATCCTTAATTTAGAATGTTAATAAAACTTTGTGGGTCACTTGTCACTCTTAACTTATCCTGATGGGATTCCATAGTTACATCTTCTGAGCTATCAATTTCTTTTTAATTTTTGTCAAAAATTTGGAACCACATTTGCAAAACTTTGTATGTAATACAATTTATCAGAAAATGAAATTCCAGTCAGTACCTCAGGGATTACACACACTGTGTGAACAGGTGAAAAGCTATTATTAACCCTGTGGTAAATAGCCTTAATTAAGAATTTCTATCTCAACATATGGTTTCATTTTTTTTCTGACTTATCTGAAGAAATATTAGTTCCAAATGCAGAAAAAACTATTCAAATACTGTCTCAAACAATATTTGCAAAATGTTGGTACTTTCACAAGAAACCCTTTAAATAAAACATCTTTCACAAATGCCAAATAGCTTCATTCAGAAGAAACTGTTAAATATACAAAGAGAAAAGTTTCAATCACTGTATAATTAACATACAGTGAAAAATGTTCATATTATTCTAACTTGCACGATTGTAAGTTTCAACATTTAACTTCCTAGAACTGCTAAGACTATTTCTTTAAGGTTTCCTGTGAATTGTCAGACACTATTCTCAATGATGAGAAACCCACTTGAAATAAAAATGTATCTCGAACGGCTGGTATGGGTATTAACACTTTTACTGATAAGGAGAGAACAACTTTTCGACCTTCCTAGGTCATCTTCAGGTTAAGAACCTCAAGGTCAGAACACTGTTCTCTCCTTATCAATAAAAGTGTTAATACCCACACCAGCCATTCTGAGATACATTTTTGTCACACACTATATTAAATCTAGAGTACTCAGGTGACTACACTTATTAAAACCAAGTTCACAATCATGAATTCATTACAAGATATGCATAGAATCAACTAAAATATCTTCAAGTTAATAAACTGCTTTTTTAAAGAAAAGGAATTCATAACCTTTGTTATGAAGGTTTAAAACTGAGTTAAAAAAATCAAATATTTACAAAATTGCTTATCATTAATTTTCCCAAAGTGGATGAATAGTGTAAAAAGATATGATATGAAATAGTGAATTTGTAAAATATTATACTTGAAATGTGGTAATTAGATCTCTAAAAGTAAATATACTCAGAGGAAGTTCTGTAGAAGTCACCAACAACTTTAAAAGTATGTTGGGCCTGGCATGGCCTAAGGCGTTAAGACTTCGTAATCCGAAAATCAGCTAAACATGCTACCAGCCGTGGGGGTGTATAATGTGACGGTCAATCCCACTATTCGTTGGTAAAGAGTAGCCCAAGAGTTGGTGGGTGGTGATGACTAGCTGCCTTCCCTCTAGTCTTACACTGCTAAATTAGGAATGCTAGCACAGATAGCCCTCTAGTAGCTTTGTGCGAAATTTCCAAACAAACAAACAAAACAAAAGTATGTTAATAGAGATAATAAAAGAAATCAACTTCTTACTGTCCAATAGAATAAAATTTGAGAATGATGACTTTCAGTAATGTTAGTGTAACTGCTTAATAAAGTTTTACTAAGTCTAAAGTTTAATCCTTTTTGCAGCAGAGATTAATGGCTATCTTAAAATTGTGAAGTTCACAATTGAAATGTGGTTTGAATGTCAACTCAGTGAAAGAAAACAAAATTGTTAATTAATATACAATGTTCTGTTCGGATGATCTTACAATATAACAAGTCTATTAGCTTTTTATTACTTCACTAGCTTTTGCTATTTAACCCACTGACTGTGACTTCTCGAAAAATGTGCAGAAATTTTGTAAGCCATACACCAAATACAGCTTGCTTGCATTCAAGTGTCAGAGGTGGACCACACAGTATATGTTGAATCAACAATCAATGAACTAAACCATGATGTAACTAACAATATTCTTTACAGTTTGTTATTGCAAATTATCTTGATTTACAAGTGTTGTGAGCTTTCCTTGAACTGTAAATCATTTAGTTTTCTGTTGAAATTACACTAAGAAAATTTAATAACAATAATATTAGGCCTGAGCTGAATTTTTCAAATGTGACTTACAATATGTTGTAATTTTGTTTCAGTTTATGCACATTCCACAAACAATTTACTTAATTGCAAATGAGTGTTTCAAAAGTCTTTTTCTTTCTAGCCTTAATTAATGGTATTGTCACTTTAGTTTTTTGTTGGAAGAGTTTAAAATGGTCAATGGCATTATATAAATAATCCTGATTTTATTATTACAATATTTTTATGGCTTACTAACTTTTTCTTCATACTCATTGAATTATTTATTTCCTATTTATGATTACAAGTAGCTTAGGAGTAAAAGGTATAGAGTTTGTATTGTGTAACTATGATTCAGAATGTCCAAAAAGAAGCTTAAAAATACAATTTTTACTAGATATAGCAATTTGGGTTATAACAACCCATGTGCCTTTGTGCCTTAACTTGCATTTACTGTAACATAATGATTTGGAACAACATGGGACTCATTTGTCTGTTGTGACTATTTCATACTCAATATTTAAAACAAAACAAATTTAAAATCAGCCCTTACCATTCACATACCACATTATTTCTTAGACTTACTTAAATTTACTGCCTCTACAACATCTAAAGGTAACCTGTACCAAAGGCCAATCACCCTGTTAGAGAAGTAAATGTTGTAACTTGTAACTGAAGTTGACCATTACCCTATTAGAATTTATACTTGTGTCCCTAGTCCTACCGTTCTCACTGTTCAATATAAAGAATAATCATACATCAAAACTATCAATTCCCTTTACAATCTTAAACACCTGTATAAGATCCTTCATAATTCTGTTTTTCTAATATAAAACAGTTTGAGAGATTTCAACCTCTCTTCTTATTCTAGTAACTCTTCTCTGGATCCTTTCCAACAATTCAATGTCTTTCTTATGGTTAGGAGCCAAAGACTAAACAGAATAATCTAAATGTGACCTAATCAGCAATGTATACAATGAAATTATAATTATTATAAATAAAAGCCATATGCCATTTATTTTCCAAATTTCATATGATATAAATCTTTTTGTAAAGCACCAGTGTCTTCATCACAGGTAACAATACTGACCATCTAAATATCACTAGAAAATGTAAGCAAGTTATTGACTATTCCTTACCCTGCTATAATATGTATTTTAAATGCTCTTCATTTCCATTACCAGAAAAGTTTACTGAGTCATGAGAAATGATAAAATCAACAGTTAAAAACATTTGATGATTACTGTTAAATTTCAATTTGATCTTGTCCTTCACGTCAACCTGCCAAGATGTACTGATGTCTTAGGTGTCATTTGTTAAACAAAACTGCTTATCATACTGTACACAACCAAATTAATGTTCTTCAAGTTGGATCAGAAAAGTTTACTGAGTCATGAGAAATGATAAAATCAACAGTTAAAAACATTTGATGATTACTGTTAAAGTTCAATTTGATCTTGTCCTTCACGTCAACCTGCCAAGAGGTACTGATGTCTTAGGTGTCATTTGTTAAAAAAACTGCTTATCATACTGTACACAACCAAATTAATGTTCTTCAAGTTGGACCAAGTTCTCTTGTTAAGATTTATTCACACAATCATTCACACTTACTTTGATTTTTATGTCATGCTTATTATATTAAATGTGCAGGGTCCCCAAACATGTTTCAAGAGTAAATAAAACCAAAATTAAAAGTAACAATCATTTTTATTTCTTGCCTTTGAAATTCATATTTCATGCTTGGTCATAGCCTACAAAATGGCTTTCTGTGTTTGTTTTTAGAATTTCATGCAAAGCTATACAAGGGCTATCTGCATTAGCCATCCCTAATTTAGCAGTGAAAGACTAGAGGTAAGGCAGCTAGTTGTCACCACCAACTGCTAACTAGTGGGCTATTCTTTTACCAGCAAATAGTGGGATTGACTTTAACTTTATAAAACAAGCACAGCTGAAAGAGCATGTTAGGTGTGATAGGGATTCGGACCTGCAACCCTTAGATAATGAGCCAAGTGCCTTAACCACCTGGCCATGCTGGGCCAACAGAATGGCATATGCATGTTTTAATAAGTTACAACAATACAAATGGCAACATTAAATGTCCCCTAGATGATGTAATTTTAATGTCAACTGTATAATGGTGTAGGTAGTTAAAACAGGTAACTTCTCCAGGCAGCCTTTAGAGAAAATTAGGTTCTGGCTGTAAGGAGGATGATATCGCTTCACCAAAGGATTTAAATTATTTGACAAGTTTGACGAATACTTGAGAGATGCCTTTTGATTACAATAAATACAATGTCACACATGAAGCTTATAGTTCAAATTATAAATATAATTCTGATTGCAATAACCTTAATAGTGTTATGAAAAAAATGGAATTTAGTGAATTAGTCTCATAAGCCTCCAAATCAGTGTTCTGTTGCTAGTGGTCCAGCAAACAAATTTTAGGTTGCATGTACAGAAATACTGAATATATGTCTAAAGTTGTTATTATTTCATTGTAAAGGATACTAGTTATGCCTCATTTGGAGCATTATGTTCACTCTTAAGCTCCTTAGATTAAAAAAAGATATTGCATTATTGGTAAAGGTTCAAAGAGGACAAAAATGTAAATTTTGGAAGAATAGGGGACATCTTTATCTAAGACAACCTAATGCTTCTAACTTGATAGTTGGCATTTGGATTGAATGAAATCAGATGTAGTGATTGCTGTAACTTTATGGGAATTTACATAATAAAAATTGGCTTCATTGGTTTATGTACCCTCGTAATTGTAGGGGTCCTGAATCATATCTACAATTATGGAAAAATAAATGTAGGGGGGGCCATATTACTTTTTATGTGTTTGTATGGATGACAGATATTTTTGTAGTTAAGCCAATGGTTGGTATTAAAGCAAAGTTCAGTCAATGGAGCAGCCTTGAAATTGATGGAACAACAGACCACTTTTCATAAAAGTTAAATGATTTATGAATTATTTGCATCTACAAAGGTTGATTAATATTGTGACATCAATAGTAAGGGAGCCTACAATCAAGGTTTCAACTTCAGAATTATTATTGATTTATTTATTTCTTGTAAAACTAATACTAGTAGTAGTGTTACTACAACTAATACTAAGAGTTACAGTACTTGTAATACATGCTCAAATGTAAACAATATATATATATATTGCTACAACACTTTAGTTTAAAGTTATTATATAGGCCCAACATTGATATTTACAGTAAAAATTTCAAGTAAGTACTTGTACTATAAGTACAATGAAATTAATAATTAAAACTTAAAACGAAGATTATTCTGGTACAACCACTAGTGTCAAATAATTTTACATGTTTATCTATCTCGTATGCTATTTAGCTGAATCATCCATCAGCTAAGTCTTATACTGGTGCTAACAGCGAAAAGCTTGTTTTAAATTCAGTTTAACTCTTACTTAGATACGTACATTTGTTTGATGTTGTTAAGCCTATTTTCTTTCACCTGTAACACCAATTAGTTGAAACTTGAACAAAAAAAAAGGTACTGACAAATGTATTAAAATTTATGTCGAATTACAAATGTAAGCTTATGAGTAGCTTAAAAAGGTTGAGAAATATTCTGGTTCTAAGATAAATGACATACAATAATGTAATAACAAAAGTTATTCGTCACTAGTTCCGGTATTTCCTATTTCTCGCCCAACTCACCTGCTGCGGAAAAAAGCCACAAACATCGAAACACAAAATGTATGAAGAAGTAGCTTATCTATGATTTTAGCGAATCACTATTTTTGCAATTTTAGAGCAGTTTTGATTTTTCTTTTTTTTTCTTTTATAGTTATTGGACACACATTTTTCTTTAAAATATAATACAAATTAAACAAAAGTATAAACACGAAGGCCGAATGTTATAGATAGGACTAATGCTCATCTGGCCCAGTGACGCCAATTAAACAACTCATTTAGTTATTTATCAGGATTCTTTTTGTTTGTTTATTGTAAAGCACAAAACTACACAATATACTCTTTGTGTTTTGCCCACCGCGAGTATTGAAATGCGATTTTTAATGTTATAAATCCATTTACTTCCCTTTCAGCCACTAGGACCTTCAGGATTTCTTACAAAAAACGTTTGTCAAGAAATGAAAGTGTTGAACACGATTTTTAGTGGCTCCACTTTGTAGTAGAAACACAGCGTGGTGACAACAGAGAATATATATTCCATGAGATCATATTCAAGTGTTAAATGATGTGTCTTCTACATTCCAACCAAAAGATCAAGAACGCAAATGGTTTGAATTCTCTGTAGGTGCAACGCCGTTTCAGACTTCTCCGCCCTAAATTTAACCTTTCATTAAAAGTGTCATATATAGATTGAAATAAAAATATCTACAATTTCTTGTACAGTCTTGTAAATATAGAAAGTACAGAAAGACCACCATAACGTATACTTTTCATTATTGACTTTGGTGTCAAGCACAGACTACACGTTGTAATATGTTAAAGTTTTCAGAACTAACCTGTTGAAGTATATTTAAGTTAACTGAATTAGCCTTTGAGATAACTAATAGGTCAGCATAATAACCAAAGACTCGGTAAAGATGTGAATCGCGAAGTACTGCTAAATTTCTCACTATGTCGTTTGTTGAATTGAATAATGAAATGCATAATGAATAATTATTATTATAACACTGCGATACGAAAGCTTATCGTATAATTAATGTGCATTTTCCTCAATCAGTTATACTAGAATATTATTGTGAAAAGACATATTTCAAGAATATAGTGTTTTACTTTTATGAAAATAAACTTAGAGGAAAATAAATCTGTGTAACAAAACACTTCAGTAAAGTCGATTGTGGTTACATATGCTCAAGTATGTATATATACTGTACTTTCTGTTTGTTTGAGATAATAAACATGTTATTCTTTTATTTAAATTTGTACAATAATTATTCTACACTTAAAGAAATTTTGTCATGTTATCAACCCCAGATCACTCCTTTTATTTCATGATTAAATTTACTGTTATTTGCAGGTTTACTTACCTGATACTTCTCAGGAAATTGGTTTTACCCTAAAATACTACTACCCTAAACGAAAAAAAACTGTGTTTCTGCTTTTTCTGATACGAGACTACCACTTTTACTGGATTTTTCCAGCTACTTTCTTTTCTTTAAATATCTTGTTCAGCTATTATCTTGTTTGTTTTTTTTAATTTCGCGCAAAGCTACTCGAGGGCTATCTATGCTAGCCATCCCTAATTTAGCAGTGTAAGACTAGAGGGAAGACAGATACTCATCACCACCTACCATCAACTCTTGGGCTTCTCTTTTACCAACGAATAGTGGGATTGATCGTAACATTATAACGCCACCACGGCTGAAAGGGCGAACATGTTTGGTGCGACCGGGATGCGCACCCGCGACCCTCAGATTACGAGTCGCACGCCCACCTGGCCATGCCGGGCTAATTATTATCTACTTCAGAATAATAAAGGAACCAAGGCAATTAGAACAAAATAGAAAATAGCATAAATTCAAAATAAGGAGTATAATATTGCAAGATGATAGCAATGCAAGTTTTTTCTTCCTTATTTTAGGTTTGTTCTCGGGCCGACAAATAATTTTAACTTCGAAAACTATAAATTAAATTCGTACCCTGGTCGATTAGTGTGTTAACTTCCTCTCGTCGGAAAACACTAACACACTACATAGACGTACAAACCTTAAACAAAGAAATAAGATTGTATAATCAAACTTTTCACCCTCAAACCATGACATTACCTCGCCCATGCTTCATTAAGGTAAGTATATTTCACCTTTCTTCCACTGAATTACAACCTACTCTTTGAATCAAATATTTCAAACTCGGATTTATCCACCCTTAACACTCTTTTCCAATCATCAACAGTTTATTTTTGTACTTTTTAGCAAATTTCATTCTCTTGACAATAGTTGGAGATCGAAGTAAAGGTTTTTTAATTGCTACACGACCAAATATTCCATTCTCGTTGAGTTTTCTTTATACTGCAGATCTGGACACTTTTCTATCATTTGGTACATGGTTGTTTATCTTATGCTTGAAATCAATGGCAGTCTTTCTTCTGTCCAGATGATTGCATAAACGAAGATACTTAACATTAATAGCTGATCGATAAAGCAACTGAAAACAAAATACTGACGGATTAACCACCAGTTGAAACAAAAATGTTCTCTGGCTAGTTCACTGTACTGACGGAAAACAACTCTACTGAATGTTTCACTGCATCTCTTATATATAGTAAACTCATTAAAATTATTAGAAAAGCTGATGTCGATTTTTAGAACTTTCTAGGCCGACATTATTAACATTATGCGTCTTCTAGTTAACATTTATATTACAATATTAGAAAAAATATAGCTCATAACAGTACAGTATATAATGAAATAAAAAAACAGAAAGAAAACTAACATTGAGACAAATTTGACAATAACAACTTTACAAACACTCAAAACATGCTCTTTAACAACGAAATAGTAATTATGACACAAAGGTTCATGGTTTAGTGGATAAGAGCTCGAATATGCTCATTTGTTTAGCAGAGAGGTGTTATAATGTTACAGTCAACTTCACTACTCGTTGTTAAAAGAGTAACCCAAGGGTGGGTAGTGTAGACTAGTTGCCTTTCCTCTAGTCTATCACTACTAAATTATGGACGGCGAGCGCAGATAGTACTCGTACCTTTGCATGAAATTCCAAACAAACCAAAAATATATTTATAAAATAAAAGTAGACTTTTCAACATAGATAATCAAGAAGGATAAATTAAAGGAAGCCGGTAATGTAGGGATTTTATTTTCCATGTAAAGTCAGAACTGCTTAGTGTTTGATATGTGAGCCTTAATCAATCAAGTTATGTGCTCATTTCCAACCCTATCTTGTTTTCCAAGTTCAGTACCAACTCTACACAACTATCTTTATTTAACAATAATTTTATTCCTTTAAAACTTGTAAGATAAATTGTTAAGTAAAAAAATACAAATCTATGAATTATTTTGCTATAAAATATCACACATCCTTAAAAATGTAATAAGAAAATATTAATGTGTATCTACAAATTTGAAAGTAGAACTTTACGAAAAAACAACTGACGCAGGTTTTGCCAAAATAATTCATTATTTTGCATGTTAAGCGGCTATTACATTTTCTTTGTTACTATTTTTGAAACATACTTAATAGTTTGGGTTAGATATACAAATTCTGTATGGAAATTAAGTTGTATTGTTAAATTACAGTTTGAAGTTAGGCTAAACTGTTTGAACTTTGTAAAGTCTTAACGAGCTTACTATTAAAAAACGTCAATAACATCAAAGATGTTTCAATAGTCATCATAAGTTTTTCATGTTTTCAGTCTCACTGATACAGAACATAGAATTATATTAATCATTCGTATTTAAACTTTAATGATTAGATAATACTATCAAGTTGCATTTATGTACTGTTTGTTTTACGTCTATGTAACTATTTCGCAGGGTGTGGATGGATCTTCGCTAAATTTGGTTTGAAGGTCTGTTGGGTCCATACGAAGATACATGTAAGTTTACGATTTCACGTTTTGTGTTTTGCAGTTTTTACGAGCATTATATTTTTTGTTCACAATCACATATAAAGAAAGCAACGTTTCATGTCTTATGATAAACTTTCATTAATGATGAATTTACATAATTTCAGACCTGGGAAATCCAACTAGTTTATTAATAATATATATATATATATATATATATTCTGAAATAATTTTAGTTTCTTGTCCTAACCATAATTTACCTATGCCAGGAACGTATTGGTAGTAATTCATAGCAGTTTAAATGCTTATGAATCGGAGAGTGTAAAAATATATCGAAATTTATTCATAGAAAGAAACTCAAGTTTGAAGTAAAAAGAAACTATCAACAGATGGCTAATCTAAGTATAAGAACAGTTTTCTTGTTTGTGATGTATTATAGAACGAAAACAGCACCAAGAACCACTAGTCAAAGTATTTTTCATTACTTTTACCACAGTTGCGAAAATTTCTATTAACTTCTTGATTAACTTGAAATATATCAATTAACTCAGAATTTTAAAAAAGTAATACCATTTATTGCAGAATTAATTACAATTATTTTATTTCTGCAAAGATTTCGCTACTTGATGCTGAAGTAAGCTGTATTTAATTTACTGATTTAAAAATATATATACATATTAATGATTATTTCTATATTCGTATGAAACTTAAACTAATATCAAGTGACGTTAAAGCTCTTTATTTAGAAGAATATCATAAAGTTAGCAAATCCATACTTAAAAGTGGCAATGAATAATGAATAATAACCGTCAATTCGTACGATTTTTTTGAAGATTTTAGGAGGAATTGGTAGTTTAGTTTGCTTGGCTTAACCAATACTTATGTATCAATCAGCACGCTAGAAAAAAAACAAAAAAAACGATACCTAATTTAAGTTATAAAAATCTATCAGAATACAAAATTTGAAAAAAGAAGATCTATGAATGTTAAGTATGTTTTTCTGTCAAAGAAAGTTTTTGTTTCTCTTGGCTTATCCAATACTTGTGTTTATGCACATGCTTTCATCTTATAGCTTAGCTGCTCTAAATCGGTTTCTTTAACTGAAACGAGAAAAAAACTAAAAATGTATTGGTGCTGTGGTAAAATTTTCCAACCGAAAGCTCACGTGCCTTTTTGCGTAGGCGAGTGCAAAACTCTACGCTAAATCTGAACGATTTCTGTTCAATAACTTTGGACACGTGTCTTTTATACTAAGACCAAATTTGATACCTAATTCTATTACTATGTATATACTTATTTTTTATATTATTAAATTTTATTTTGCTAATAAATTTAATGTGAAATATTATTTATTATTCATTGAAGTGGGTTTTTCATCAAGAATTATTCATTCTCCATATACATAGTCGTTGGTTCAATCTGGTCTCAGTGATGGAAACGATTTCAACTAGCATTTCCAGAAGTAACTTTATTTTTGCTTATATTTACGGCTTATCTTAATTTTCAATAAGTTAATAAAGAAAATAAAAGAGTTGGAGGCGCCGGGTATCGATCCCGGTACCTCTCGCATGCTAAGCGAGCGCTCTACCATCTGAGCTACGCCCCCTCTACGTTAGTAAGGTCATTATATTAAAAATTTATAATTTTTAAATATTATGTTAAAAAGATTATGTATATATATGTATTGTATTTGCATAACATTTTGTGAATATAAAGCATATTGAAGATTGAAAATAATAGGTTTCAGTTTTTGCTTATAAATACATAGGTAGGAGCTATCAAATGGATTACTAAAGTAAAATATACTTATTCAATATGCTTTTACAGAAATGGCACAACAGCTAAACGACATTTTGGTCATCATAGTATATTTAAATATTTTACGATCCTCCAAGAATGTAATTTTTTTGTCAGAACTCTTATTCAAGACTACAGTTTTTGTCAGAACTATCTAGCGGTGATTTATTTGTTTGTTATAACCAGGTTTAGCCAGTGTAGGATACAACTGCTCTCTATTTTAGACTAAAACAAAACTATTATGGTAAACATTTGGAACTCTAATAGCTATCATCTCCTCCCACACACACAAAATTAATGTATTATTTTTTTATTTTAATTTGACACTATAGGTGAGGACTTGGAAAATGGGTTGGATGGAGTATTTGGACAATATATAAAATCACAAAAAATACTAGTTAATAGTCTTAAGTGAAATCTCTGAATGAAAAAATATTTTTTTCGTAGCTGCGGGACCGAATGATATCAGAGAACAATTGCGGACTCATTTGCTAACTTCAATTATGAAAAAAAAAAATAACCAAGGAGGGGGATTGGGGTCCGGAGTGCACCTGATACTCCCGGGTCACATATCCAGAGACAGAGTGGAAATTCGAGGCGTGATGCAATGTAATGATATACCATGTTTTGATGGCCGTCAGTCTGAACGCACTGCATGCACTAACCCTAACCACATTACAGCTCAGGGGCGATGTAAGAGTCACTCTCTTCTGTAATAGTAAAACATTACATTGAATAAAACTGACATTAAAACTCTGATTACAGAGATGTAAGCTTTGCCTAAGCATATGCTCATGATTGGATGTTATTATTAAGATTAAATACTATATATTCTACGAACTTATGAGTGAATAACAATATGCCAATCGCACTATATCATGTTGCAGGTTGTGTTAGAAGGAATGACTTGTTTTTAGCAATCGGTGGAAACTGACGACGTTTTGACTTAATATCTCTACACAGTCCGATAGTTTGAAACATAATTACCATTTTCTAACACCACAGACTTAAATTCCCAAAAAATATTGTTATGTTATTCACTAGGACCAAAACTTGCAGTGAAAACAGCCTGTTTTGCTTTGAAGTAAGAAAATATACTTTTAAAAAACAAAACAAAAAATCTGCTCATCAAAATTTTAAAAGGTACTTATAAATTGATGTTTAAATATTACAGTTAGGAGTACATTGATATATATTTTAGTAATTATTAGTAACTTCTGATGAAAACAAGCTACCTACTAAGATCAAGTTAAAACTAAGCGACACCTTAACGAGTACGAAATTTGCTTGTTTGTTTTGAATTTCGTGCAAAGCTACACGAGATCTACCTGCGCTAGTCGTCTCTGATTTAGCAGTGTAAGACTAGAGGGAAGGCAGCTAGTCATCACCACCCACCGCCAACTCTTGGGCTACTCTTTTACCAACGAATAGTGGGATTGACCGTCACATTATACTGACTCCCACGGCTGGGAGGGCGAGCATGTTTAGCGCGACGCGGGCGCGAACGCGCGACCCTCGGATTACGAGTCGCACGCCTTACGCGCTAGGCCATGCCAGGCCTGAGTACGAAATGAAGTGATGGATTGTTGGGATTCACTGAACCTAAGCGGGGAAAAATGTTTACTTTTATCAAAGAAGTGACAGAAGTAAGTTTTGGTAATAATGATACATACATGTATTTACATAATAGGATTATTCCTACTTTAGTATGAAACATTACAAAAACACCACAAAATGATTATGGAATAAAATTTTCAATGTACTTTTATGAATACTTTTGTCTCACAGATGACGCTTTCAGAGTTCAGAGGTTGCTTTTCAGCCAACAATATGTTTGCTTGGCACCCTTTGGTGTTAATTGGTATATTACGACGATAAGTAGTAACTTGTAAAACGTTCACGTTTGAGGGATATGAATATCTTACCAGTTAGTCTTACATATCTATACCAGCCAATACATGAGGGATTTCTGTTCTTATGGTAATAAGCAAAGTATTTATTTCGCGCCTTTTTCTGTGGAATGATTATCATTGTTATACGAATTCGGTCCTGAAAATAATAATCAATGCTTAATTCATTTTATATAATATATATATGATAATAGCTTAATAGTACAAAGCAAATAAATAATTTTACTTTTGTAAACTAAAAGTGTAGAATACTAAAAGTTTAGATAAATCGAATCAAGCCCGCTCATTCCGCGTTAACCATTCAGTGCCCTTTTGAAAGTTCGACAACACTTCAGATAAGGTCAAAGTATTCTGCTTTTTGATCATACAGAGGAAGAAAGAATTAAAATAAAAGGTCATTTGTTAACGTAATGACCAAGAGCTTTAACCTTTTTACCTAGTGTTTAGTTATTTAGTATATATGATGTTAAGATTGACCAGTGGCGTAGCTGGGGGGGGGGGGGGCAAAAGGGGAACATCTGTCCCTGGACTCAACATCGAGGGGTGGGGGCGCCAAATTGATGTTACATAATTTGGAATTATGGCTTACATTTTGTCACGACGGGGCGCGAAAACTGACTTTGTTCGCTGGCGCTGAAAACCCTAGCTACGCCTCTGAGATTGACATATGTTCAGTGACATGGCTGACGTACGTCCAGTGTAAAGATTAATACGTGTACGATGTCATGACTGACATATGCACAGCGTCATGACTGCCGTATGTCCAGTGTCTTGACTGACGTATGTCTGGTATTATGATTGACATATGTACAGTGTCATGGTTAATATTTGTTCAGTGTCATAATTGACGTGTGCACCCGGCCTGGCATGGCCAGGTGGGTTAAGGCGTTCGCCTCGTAATCTAAGGGTCACGGGTTCGAATCTCGGTCGCACCAAACATGCTTGCCCTTTCAGCCGTGGGTACGTTATAATCAGAGACGACTAGCGCAGGTAGATCTCGTGTAGCTTTGCACGAAATTCAAAACAAACAAGCAAACTTGTTTGATATCATCTTAGTGTGGACTGACTAACAACACAATGCTGAATAATGGTGGAAGTGGTTAAAATAAGTGACCCTTCCAGACGGCTTTCGGCCACCTTTCGGGAAAATAATGATTTAAAAATACTTGAAAAACAACAATTTTTTGAAAAGATATATTTCTTCGATTCGGGTTAAAGTTGTCTTTGATAAGAGGTTAACACATAATAAAATAAAGAACTGTTAAAAGGTTAAAATCCTAACTGTGAATTACAGATTAGAGTTTCACTTACATTTTCATATTATTGCAAATAAAATATGAAACAGGGTTTTAAGATAAAATCGTCTAACAGCAATTCATATCTTAGTCTCGAGCATTATTCACGCAACTGAAAGACAACAATCGAAAATCGAGTAGAATCTTTGACACATTTTACTGTTTAAACCACAAGATAATCATTATGACAGATAATGATTAAATATGGAATTATACACTATCTGTCATATTCCGTTGTTTGTTTATTGTAGCAAAGAAACGTCTCAGTAAATGGAGCAATAATTCGTGTAGTAAAAAACTAGATGATACTTGGAACTGAGCCTAATTAAGTAAGCTTAAGAATTTGTTATTTTTGATTTTTTCAAAAGTGAAATAACTCATAAAATTCCTAACATAGTGATAAGTGGAAAAAACTTTTCAGCACGATATTAAAAACACAGAGCTAAATACTAATTCGAAAAACACACAAAAGGGGTGTTTGAATTCCATTCTAAGTGGAGCCTTCTGTGCATGCGGGCTAAACGGTCAAGTCAGAGATTCTTGTCGCTAAAGTATATTATTCCACAATGTTCAAGTACTGATATGATAAAAAAAATCGGCTAGTCAGAAATAATAAACAGTACTGACTGTTATTCTTATAACGCGTCCACAGGTGAAAGTGAGGAGCACGTTCAGCGGTACCGTTGTGCCAACTCTAAACTATTCCATTCACTATACGGCATGCTAAGAACGAAATGATGTTAAATATATTGTTTAAACCTACTATTTAATTTCATCTGCTTTATGTTAATCATTTGGAACATTACAGATATGTTTCGGTCTATTGACAGACTTAACATGTCGCCATCATCACCTGCTCAGATATCATGTTACGCAAGGAGTTTTTTTTTTAATTTCGCACAAAGCTACACGAAGGGTATCTACGCTAGCCGTCCCTAATTTAGCAGTGTAAGAAGAATAGGGAAGGCATCTAATCATCACCACCCATCGCCAACTCTTGGACTACCCTTTTACCAACGAATAGTGGGATTGATCGTCACATTATAACGTACCCACGGCTGAAAGGGCAAGCATGTTTGGTGCAACGGGATTTGGTGCGAGGATTGAAGAAATAATGTTCCCTGAAGGAAGATGGTACAAGTAATTAAGTTCTTTTGTGTCTCAAGTGTCTTAAATATGCGGACGAAACTGTATTTGTATAGGAAAGTAAATCGTATTAATCATCTCGACAATATCAATATTTTATCAAACTCTTTACCTTGGAATTAAGAGTTATAGTAACTAATAATGGGCCCGGCATGGCCAGGGGGTTACGGCACTTGCCTCGTAATCTGAGGGTTGCGTGTTCGAATCCTCCTCCCATAAAACATGCTCCCACTTTCAGGCATGGGGGTGTTATAAGTGACGGTCAAGCTCATTATTCGTTCGTAAAAGAGTAGCGCAAGAGTTGACGATGGACGGTGATGACTAGCTGCCTTCTCTCTGATCTTACACTGCAAAATTAGGGACGGCTAGCGCAGGTAGCCCTCGTGTAGCTTTGCGCGAAATGTAAAACAAACCAAACAAACAAAACTAATAATGCGTGAAATAAAGAACTCGAGGTTTCCGGGAAACTTCTTAGAAAAACCGCACACGTATTGTTAGATTAAATAAAACGATATTTTCCATTTTATATGAACAGGAACAGAAATTGTTAAATGAAATACATAAAATGGCGCAGCGCTTCAGTCACATGATATTTATTACTCTCTTCAAACTTGTGAGGTTGAGCAAATGAAAAAAAAAAAAACAGTGACTGTTGCATTGTCCAAACTACTGTCGTGGTGGATGTATCAGCTGTACGCACCTCTGACCCGCTGTATCGATCCGAGTTGTTAGAGGATGAGCGCAAGCTGAGCATGCGCAGTGCATTGTTTTAGGTCTGCTGCTTTTCCGAGGTGGACGAATAGATTCGTCTTTCTGTTGACGCTGCAGCAGCTGTGACAATATGTGATTTAATATGTCTTGTTCACGCCAACAATGGCTGGTCAAAACATTCTGAGAAAATTTATGGACACATAAGAAGGATGACACTCGATCTTGAGTTTCTTCCGAAGAGGGACCTTTTTAGGGTACGTACACCATTTACTAATTTAACGAGTGCGGTTTTTAAATATTTTAAACTATTAAAAGAACCCAACATTCGTGGGTCAGAAAGCTGTTGGAAACTCTTGATTATTCATAGGAGTTAGGGGTATGGATATATTTATTGAGGTTATACCTTTATGAATCTTGTAATATTAGGGGGGAAAGAAATGGGACGTGTCATGCAAACGAACTCAAATACGTTTCACATTTAAAATATGATTTTACATGTATTTTAAAATAAAACGATAAGTTGGCAGGTAAAGTTTAATTTAACATCAGTTATATTTTTGAAAATAAACCGATAAATGTAGGTGAAGCTTCATTTAACATCAATAACTTCATAAGTATCAGAATTAACCACAGCACGAATAAAATATAAATTATGTTTAGCTTAACCATAGGGTCTAACGATAGAGTTTCGGATTTTGGAACTATGGAGATGAGTTCAAATCCGTGCGTTACCATAAAATGTTTCCTCATTTTAAGCCGTGAATGCGTTATAAGAGAGGAAGACAGCCCCTTTACGTAAGTAGTAGTAGGTAGGGTGCTGCTGATCGACTTTCTGGTCAGTAATTTAACGTTAAAGACGGCGGCAGTTAGACTTAAAGGCTTTACAATAATTACAAATGACAGATGTTAACTATCTATAATAGTCCTACTATAGCGCTTATCGACTGATAATGACGTGAAATAATGTTGTTCATTTAAACATGAAGTAACATGGAATCACTTGTTAGACGCAATCTATCAGACATGCATGGTTAACGTCTATTCACGTAACAATCAGTACGTGTGGCCTTAGGAAAATACCAACAATGTTATTTTATTCAGTTAAAAGAGTCTATTACAGGTATGAAGTGGTTACTCCTAAAGCCTTGATAGGAAGCTCACCCTCCCAATGGCAAGTCTTCGTTCTTATAACGCTAAAAATCGGGTTTCGATACCAGTCGTGGATACCGCAAAATAATTTATTATTCTACGATGCATCTTTTCGCTTATCAACCAATCAAATCTTACAATGTAGTTTTTCTATTTAAGTATTCTGCTAATTGTTACATTATAACGCCCCCACGGCTGAAAGGGCGAGCAAGTTTGGCGCGACGGGGATGCGAACCCGCGACCCTCAGATTACGAGTCGCATGCCTTAACGCGCTTGGCCATGCCGGGCCCAGGTGAGTTTCAAATTACCGGGAGTAAAATCTCCAGTCACCAACTGATAAGGGCCCGGCATGGTCAGATGTTAAGACACACGACTTGTAGTCGCAGGTTCGAACCCCGTCACATAAAACGTGAAGGCTTTATAATGTGACGGCCAAGCCTACTTACTATTCGTTGGTAAAAGAGTAGCCCAAGAGTTGGCGGTAGGCGGTGATGACTAGCTGCATTCCCTCTAGACGTACACTGCAAAATTAAGTACGACTGGCACAGATAACCCTCGTATAGCTTTGCGCGAATTTCAAAAAAACAAACAAACAAAGAAACTGATATAACAATTGCATAATCGAAACTTTGAAACTGTATAATAGGTTTCGGTAATCATCGTTGTTATAATGTTCCATTCTTTAGTTAGACACTGGGAAAACGTACCTAATACAAACACACACATAAAATGTATTTCTGAGAAATTCGAGACTCGATCTTCGCGGCAGACATGGAGCAGATCGTCTATAGTGCAGCTTGACGCTAAAAGAAACAAGCCTCTCAGCAAACATACACACACACACACACACACACATACATATATATATATATAACGTATTAACAGCACTATAACTAAATATGATTTTTTTTTTTTTTCAGGCCGAGCCTGGCTCAGTGATTGGCATTCTTGGCCGTGAATTTGACGGTCCAATGTTAGCGCCCCGTCACTGCTAAAGAATCACTTATGTAACATTGGATATGTGGTGGATACATTATAAGGATAGTTGTGAAAGCAATTTGTTACGTTACAATAAAGTAGCCCAGGGAGTGGTTGCTGTCGACTCGCTTCCTTTTCTCTAATATTTGAACCCCGAATTAGGGACGGCTACGCGCAGGTGCATAGTTTATGTCTGAGTAGCTTTAAGCAAATATCGGAAGACAAACAACTAAAGCATTTCCCTTCTAACTTTGTAAGGTTAATATGTGCTTTTACATCATTAAAACATTGTAAAATATAGTGGGCACGTGAAAATCATTATAAAATATGCTTTGATTTGGAAAAGTAAACCATTTTATATAAATACATTATGAAGTACTATTTGAAACTAGAAAGATGGATAGAATTTGAACCGTTTTTAAAGTTAAACAAAAGTAAACTTCTGATCGTGCACTTACACAAATAATGCAAAATACGAGTGATTTATCATAGGGATGGTTAGTTAGTTAAGTAGTGACAGACCTGATATCAAATCATTGTTTTCAATGAACAGGATTCAAATCTCTAACTTTGTATTATAATCAGTTTACGAAATAACATCACACTTGTCCTTCATATTAACAGTTTCTTTGTCATTAGACTTTCCGTTAACAATACTAATATTTTTATTTTGGATTAATCAAAGACAAAGAAGATAGTATTGACACATATAATTAACTGGAAGAAAGGCTAAACTTCAGCATCTGTTTCTGTTAAAGAAAAACATCTATTATCTAGAGAAGAAACAGTTGAAGGACTTGAGGTAGTTTTTGCAGCGTAGTGAAAATGTGGTTATAGGATGATGAACAAAGTGGTTTAGAGATCACGGGAACAATATCATTTGAGGATGATGGTGACATTTTGGTTTCTAGATGATAGGAACATCGTGGTGTTAAGATAATTGTGACATTGTGGTTTTTAGCTGATAGGAAAATGGTGGTTTTCAGCTGATAGGAACATCGTGGTCTCAAGATGATGGCGACATTGTAGTTTCCAGCTGATACAGACATTGTGGTTTCTAGCTGATAGGGAAATGGTGGTTTCAAGATGATGATTACATTGCGGTTTTTGGATGATGGATACGTCGTGGTTTCAAGATGATAGTTACATTGTGGTTTCAAGATGATGGTGACATTGTAGTTTCTAACTGATAGGGAAATGGTGGTTTCAAGATGACAGGAACATCATGATTTCAATCATCTGCAAATTACTTTTAATTTATTTTTTATCAGAGTAAGATGTTGCTTTATTTTTAATTCTTATATTATGAAATATTTACAATTTCAATGGATATTTCTGCATACCCACACATTCTTTACGTTATTTACTACCCTTGTCTAATTCTTATTTTATATTTCTAGTTAATCAGCATGTTCATGTCATGTTTACTTGTTTATATTAAAGTCCATGAATAATAAAATTTTGGAATATTAGAAACTTAAAGACTTTCGGTTGTCAAACTGAGATATACCCATCAAGGTAGACAATATTTATAAACCTGGAAGATATTTGTCAGACTGGAAAACACCGCTTAATAATACCAAACTTAAAGACATCCATAAAACTGGAGGATATTTGTCAAAGTGAAACATATTAATAATATTGAAAGCTGTTCATTACGATGGAACATATCCAATTAGAAGACATCAGACAAGTAGAGAATGTAAATCAAACGAGAAAGTATCCATCAAACAGGAAAAAAAATCGTCAAACTTGAAGATACACATTCAATTGATTTTTGAGAACAATAAATTAAAAACAAAGACCCAGCTGAAGAAAACAACTAATAAATTAAAATTACTAATTTCTTACCATCTAGGTAATTTCCTTTTAGTCATGTTGGGAAACATTAAATACTTATGTATCATCAGTGATTCTTGAGCAGATTTTACCTTGTGGCGCCTAACTTCTATCCATGAAGCTGTCCTGAGGTAAGCAGTGAAAGACTAAAGGGAAGGCAGCTAATCAACACCGTCTATCTCTAACTCTTTGGTTACGAGATTAATCGTAATGTTGTAACACCTCCACGGCTGAAATGGCAGGCATGTCCGGCTGCAGAGATTCGAAACCGCAACCCGCAGACTGCGTGTGGAGCGCTTTAACCATCAAACCGTGCCAGTCTAGTAATGCTGTGGTGATATGTTGATTATTTTATTGTGCATTAAATTTTGCCAATCTTTTTACCTTAATGGCAAGTCTTAGAGTCACATCTTTCATATAGCACGTGTGAACTTTATGAGGCTTACTATTATAACCCACTCTGGTGACTGCCCTTGATGATTACATTCCATTACTGTGGGTTAATGTCTAAGGAATCGTGTTTCAATCCATACTAGTTTTGGCAGATATTATTTGTGGGTCGCTTTCTTGATATATTGTTTTGTTAAGCTAGAAAAAAAAATGTGTCTCGACTTGAATAATACGCGAAGTAAATAACCAGGTCACAGACGCCTTCAGTATAGAGTTCAGGTGAAGCCAGTTTTAATTTTGAACTATTGACCGGATAAAAGGGCAACCACAAAGCAGCACGTGCTGTTACAGTGGCTTTGCCGAACTCTTTTAAAGCAGATAATAGAGTTCACTGTAACGTTTGTGATACGCTAACAGATGAAAAAGCAGAGCATGTTCCGTTGCAACACGTCTCGAACCTCAGATCTTATAACGTGCAGGGTGACAAATTAATGACTAGGTAACATATAGCATGTGAAGAATAAGCATGATACCGAGAAACGCCCAGCTATAAAAGTTTTTCACATTTAAATTTAAATTTTAAACTTACAAAAAGGTATTGTTTATTGAACTACTAACTGAAGTACCCGTCCCCTGGACGGAAAGTATGTAAATGCACGATTAATGAAAGGTTATCTTAGGACATGAAAAGTAGCTTCCCTTATATGTGTCTTAGCATGGCCAGATGGTTAGGGAGCTCGACTCGTAATTTGATGGCCGCGGATTCGAATTCCTGTCACATCAAACATACTCGCTTTTTCAGCTGCGGAGGCGTTATAATGCTACAGTCAGTCCTACTATTCGTTGGTAGAAGAGTGGCCCATGAGTTGGCGGTAGGTGGTGTTAACTCTTAGGTTGTCCAGAAATAAACGTCATAATTCTCACGGTGACATTTAAAAGCTGAATATTGAGTTAGTTACAAGGTGTCTAAATTGTGTGCTGTTTCAACTCTACTCAGAATAAGTTTCACAATCCCCAAGGCAGCATGGGTAAGAAGGACTTTCGTCTGATTTACCTCTACGACTTCAAACTTGGATGAAAAGCTGCAGAAACTACATGGAACATCAAACATGCATTCGGCCATGGATATTTTAATGAACCTATAGTTCAGTGTTGTTCCAAAGGTTTCGACATGGAGATGAAAGCCTTGAAGACCACGAAGGTCGTGGAAGGAAGCCATCCTTAGATGAAAACACATTAATAGAAGCAGTTGAGACAGACTCTCGTACAACAGTACGTGAGTTTGCAGCAAAGCTAGGCGCAAGCAACTCAAACATTGCCAACCACATGAGTGCGATTGGATAAATGGGTTCCGCATGAGCTGACTGGAGATCAACAAAATCGACGTTATGAGACCTGTCAAGGTGACGCTCCAGAAATTGAACGAATTGGTAATCGAGGTTCTGCCTCATCCTCCTTATTCTCCAGACCTTTCTCCTACAGATTTTAATTTTTTCAAGCACTTTGACAACTTTTTAACAATAAACGCTTTCAAGACGAGGCAGTTACAGAAAAAGCTTTCAGGGAGTTCATTGACCATAGAAACTCTGATTTCTATAGCAGGAACATAAACAGCATCGTTACATATTGGAAAAAGTGTGTTGAGCAAATGGTGCTTACTTTGATTAAAGCATGTTTTGCAACATTTGTTTATACTTTTTCCAAATTTCGCAGTTCAATTCATTTCTGGACAACCTAACAGTTGCCTTCCGTCTATTTCTACACTACTAAATTAGAGACGGCTAGTGCAGATGCACTCGTACAGCTTTGCGCGAAATTCTACAACAAACAAACCCTTATGTGTAGTCGTATAAAACACGAAAACGCACAGGAACCGCAAAATGCAAAGATGAGAATTTGTATGTACCGCAACATGGACCTAATGAACCTCTAAACCAATTTTGGTGAAGATCCATCCACGCTCTACGAAGTAGTGACATAGATACACATCAGACAGTACTATTATATTTATATATACCAACTGATTCGGAAAAGAAGTAGAAACACTGTGTTTACAGAAAATAAGATAAACGATTAAGGAGAAAGAAAAAGAGACCCTGTGTGCTTATAGCAAATACTTCACCGAAGTGAACAATTTAGTATTTATAATTCCTATGTTTTTACCATTTCTGTATTTATGATATCAGGCCTCATATTATTTATAATTCCTATGTTTTTAACATTTCTGTATTCATGATATCAGGTCTTATATTGTTTATAATTCCTATGTTTTTAACATTTCTGTATTCATGATATCAGGTCTCATATTATTTATTATTCCTTTGTTTTTAATATTTCTGTATTCATGATATTAGGCCTCATATTATTTATAATCCCCATGTTTTTAACATTTCTCAATTCATGATATTAGGCCTCATGTTATTTATAATTCCTATGTTTTTAACATTTCTATATTCATGATATCAGGTCTCATATTATTTATAATTCCTGTGTTTTTAACATTTCTCTATTCATGATATCAGGTCTCATATTATTTATTATTTCTTTGTTTTTAACATTTCTGTATTCATGATATCAGGTCTCATATTATTTATTATTCCTTTGTTTTTAACATTTCTGTATTCATGATATCAGGTTTCATATTATTTGTGCATCAACAATCAAAATAATGAAAAATTGAGTTTACTCAGTAAACAACTCTAGTCAACTGGACGTATATCACATGGTAAGCGAAGATATTCTTGTTTTCGGAATTAAGCACAAAGCTACATAATGGGCTATCTATATTATGCTCACTACGGGTATCGAAACCCGGCTTCTGGAGGTGCAAGTCCGTTAATATTCCGCTGTGTCACTGGGGAACAATTAGCGAAGAAGATGGATAAAGAGATAAAGTAATACAGTAGAGGATAATGATATACTTTTAATCTCTGGACGACACTGTATGTTGACTGTCCATTGATGTTGTGGATAAGACGGTAATGGCATTCTCCATTGAGAAAATACACCATTCTTCTTTTCTTCTGACTTCGAGAGATTCGCATCCATGATTTAATTTGACAGTTGGAGTTGATTACGAAGTGTATTTAATAAAGCAAACCTCAACAAATTTCAGAGTTAAGACTAACTTTAAACTGGAAGAGTTGACACAGAAGGTCTGCTTAAAAACTTCTTTTCAGCAGGCTAAGACGTATGAGCAGTTAGGAGCATAGGTTGTAGGAATCTACACAGAAAACCAGAGTAAACAATTTTTGTCAGAGATCCAGGAAGTAAACATGAAAATTTAAGAGCTTGAGAGGAGTAGGTGTCACAGAAGGCTTTACTGACAAATCAAACCTAAGTAGACAAGAGGGTAGACGTGAAGAGTTAGAAACTTAGAGAGGAGTAAGTGTCACAGAAGGTCCATTTAACAAACCTTCTTAGTAAAATAGAAGGTAGAAGTGAAGAATTAGGAGCTTAAAGAGGAGTAGGTGTGAGAGAAGGTCCATTTAACAGTAAAACAAGGGTAGACGTGAAGAATTAGGAGTTTAAAGAGGATTAGGTGTCCCAAAAGATACATTTAACAAACTTTCTTAGTAAAACAAAGGATAGACGTCAAAAATTACTAGCTTAAAGAGGAGTAGGTGTCCCAAAAGATACATTTAACAAACTTTCTTAGTAAAACAAAGGATAGACGTCAAAAATTACTAGCTTAAAGAGAAGTAGGTGTCACAAAAGGCCCATTTAACAGTAAAATAGAAGACAGACATGAAGAATTAGGAGCTCAAATAGGAGTAGGTGTCACACAAGGCCCATTTAAGAAACCTTCTTAATAAAATAGAAGGTAGAAGTGAAGAATTAGGAGCTTAAAGAGGAGTAGGTATTCCAAAAGATGCATTTAACAAACCTTCTTAGTAAAACAAATGATAGACTTCAAGAATTAAGAGTTTAGAGGGGAGTAGGTGTCACAGAAGGTCCATTTAACAAACCTTCTTAGTAAAACATAGGATATACGTGAAGAAATAGGAGATTAGAGGGGAGTAGGTGTGAGAGAAGGTCCATTTAACAGTAAAACAAGAGTAGACGTGAAGAATTAGGAGCATAAAAAGGATTAGGTGTCTCAAAAGATACATTTAACAAACTTTCTTAGTAAAACACAGGATAGACATGAAGTATTAGGAGCTTAAAGAGGAGTAGGTGTCACAAAAGGTACATTTAACAAACCTTCTTAGTAAAACAGAGGGTAGACGTGAAGAGTTAGGAGCTTAGAGAGGAGAAAGTGACACAGCAAGTTTGGTTCACAAACCTTTTCAGTGATATAGGAGGTAAAACGTGGATAGTTAAAGCTAAAATTATAAGAGATAACAGAGAAGGGCCACTAAAATAATCTTTCTCGACAGAACAGGAGTTAAGGTAAATACGTAGAATGACTAGCTTAGAATGGAGGATGTGATAGAAAAGGTTTGACCGAGTTTCGACACCTGTGGTGAGAAAAGCACATAGCTCATTGTATAACTTTGCGTTTGTATTATACAGAAACAAACATACAGAAGGTTTGATTTACACGTTTAATTATCAACATGTTAGAAGGGAAGCAATGAAATTTAAGAGCCTTTTGTGTATCTGGCCTTCAGTTTCATTGAACAATTTGTGCAGCAGTCGGTAGCATTACTTGATGTTTTAAACGATTATTCAGTAACTAAAACTGCAAATGTAAATTTTATTTTATTAATAGAAAACTGAATTTTAGATTTTCCTTCAATGAAATGTTTCATTTCTTTTGTTATTCTTGTTGCATTTGGATAGTGTATATAAAGTTGTTTGACATCTATCGTCAAAACATGCATACGTCTCTTGGTTGTGTTTGTTTGTTTAAAGTTAATCACAAAGCTAGACATTGGGTCATCTGTGAACTGCCCACCACTTGTATCGAAATCTGATTTTCAGGGTTATAAGTTTGCAGACATACCGTTGTGTCGCTGGGGAGGGGTCCGTGGGTTGTGACTACACAGGCTGAAAACCCTGAGCCTAAGGTGACTTACAAGTGCTATGGTGCCTAAAATTTTCCTCTTCTAGAAGAGTCGGACTGCCATACTTTCAGCCACGAAGTTTTCCCACTCTACTATTACAAAAAAAAAAAAACAGCAAAAAATGAAGGAGTATCTGTAGCGTTGAATCGCATTGGTAAAGTAAGATAAAGTGTTGTCTTGCATTGAAAAAGTCAGGCTACTTCATAACAATTAGCAGATGCAAACTTGAGACAGTGAACAAATGTAAGTGGGTTTCTTGTCATCACACATTACTTCACCACGGCTATTATACGAGAGGTGTAAGTCTTTTGTGTTTCTTAGTGTACTGTGTTATCTGTTTAAACTCCATTATGCCCAAACTTACCTACATTTCGACATTGTTAACCGTACACGTTCGTGCGATCCTAACGAAACTAAAGAAACGTAAACCATAAAATATCATCAATAGAAGAAATGACATTTATTTCATCCAATAGTGCAGAAAGGAAAACTAATATCTAATTTTGTGAAGATAAAACTATCCAATAATTTTAACCAGTATACAAACATTACCCACAATTTACAGAAAAAAAAAAACTACTGAGAGCCATGTTAAACTCGAAATATAAAAAACTAAATGACTTGCAGAAACAAAAACAACAAAAAACCTCTTTGTTAACCTGAAGATGACCTAAGAACGTCGAAACATTGTTCTCTGCTTCATTAATAAAAGTGTTAATACCCATACGAGTCTTCCTGAGACACAAATGTAAACAGTTGTTACACAGAGTCTTTCCTCGAAATTGTAAACAAGATCATTCATACGGTTTTATGTCTAAAAAGTACCACAAGTCATGTACACAGGACTCACTCGAAACACGTTACTGAAAAGAAAACCGACCTGCCAAATGAAAAACTGTCTGAGCGGAATCTCTCACGGAAAGAAACAAAAAAACCCGGTTATATGTGGTCTTATTGTCTTCTCGAATGTTCGCAAAATTTCGAGCAGTTGTTTACCATCCTGCAGTGATATTACATTTCACGAATGCCATAGATCATGTCGTGAAAGTTCTCTCAAGAGATTTATTGGTGTTACAGGTGATACTTGTAACCTAAGTTAAACATCCGCAGTGTCTAGAAAACCGCGCCAAGGAGAATTTATTGTCAAGCCCGGAAACTGACACCACCACGCGAAAATATGATATTTTTGTGGAATGGGCAAAAAAGTACAATGGAATTTATTCTGTACCATTCACAGATACCTTCCCCTCGGAACTGTCGTCTGCACACGGTTGATGGACTCTGTGAATAATATAAAGAGGCTTCCTGCAGTTGCTGTGTTTGTTTATTTAATTTTTGGTATTTGAGCAAAGTTTCTTGGCTAAACGTTTGGGTGTGAAACGAGAAAAGAGGCGGAAGGCAGTTATTCAACACAACCACCGTCAACTTTTCAGCTACTCCTGTCTTACTGAAGAGTGAGATTCTAATTTACCTTTATAACATATCCACAAACCGAAAGTGCATAACGAGATTTTTTTATTGTAGTAACGGAATGCAAACCATGGACAAGAAGATTCATAGTCCAGTGCATTATCTATAAGGCCACACCTGCAATGGAAATTGTGTTGCAGAGCAATAGTCTAACAATAAGGTCATCCACAAAGAAAAATATAGGTGGCGGAAGGAGGGAATGTAAGACCTACAGCTAAAGCCTGAAGACTTGTTTGTTTGTGTGTTTTTAAATTTCGTGCATAGCTAACGAGGGCTATCTGTCCCTCGTTAAGACTAGATGGAAGACAGCTAGTCATCACTACTCACCGCGAACTCTTGGATTACTCTTTCACCAATTAATAGTGGGATTAACTGTAACTTATAACGCCCCCACGACTGAAAGGGCGAGCATGCTTGGCGTGACGGGGATTTGAACCCACGACCCTCAGACTGCAAGTCGAGCGCCCCTAACCATGTCGGGCTATGTATATTTTCCAATATTATATTTGTAGTTTCTTTGATAAAATTATGTTAAATAAGAGGTCTGAACTGTGTTCAGATAATTTTTATTTAGTTATGTCACATTCCTTAAGTTCTAGGATGATGCAAAACGCTTGGTCATAGCTGCAGGCAACCATCCTAGCGAAGGTCGCAAAAATTATTCTGTGCGTCACATTTGAAGGTTTTATCTTTCATTTCAGTTGAAGATGTAAACTCATACATTTTAAACATACAAGAAATAAAATATGTAATTTAATTCAGTGTAATTATATTTTGTATGACAAGAATTTGTAGAAGGTTTGTTTCTGTGTTTGAAGTTTAGCACAAAACTGCATAATGGGCTGTTTGTGCTCTGTATTGAAACCCAGTGTGAGGTACTTTTTTCATTGGCTTCAGGTAGGTATTCCAATCTAAAGTATCTTAAGCGAATGTTTTATATTACTTTAATGAGATATAAAATATATACCTTATACAGGACGATGTTTAAATTGTGGATGTTTACGTTTATGTCACTGCAGAGATACATACTGTTTATATTTGTTTCTTGGCCCGGCATGGCCAGGTGGTTAAAGCGCTCGATTCGTAAACTGAGGGTTGCCGGTTCGAACCCCCGTCGCACCAAACACACTCACCCTTTCAGCCGTGGTGGCGTTATAATGTTACGATCAATCCCACTATTCGTTGATAAAAAAGTAGTCCAAGACTTAGCGATGGATGGTGATGACTAGCTGCCTTCCCTGTAGTCTTACTCTGCTAAAGTAGGGACGGCTAGCGCAGATAGCCCTGGTGTAGCTTTGCGCGAAATTAAAAAAAAACAGCAAAAAAACCCCAAACAAACAGACAAGCTTTCTTTCCCTACTTCTATCGCACAAGTATTCACCTACAATTATGGCTCGAGTCACCATAGGCGTATACTGCTCTTCCAGTAATCGTTTGGTCTTCTCTCTTCAAAGCATCCTCTGTTTTTTTTCCAAAGTGCAATCATGCTGATTCAATTAATTACTTTAGAACCACATTGTTACCGAATAAGTTATTTTTCTTATCTCCTTTTCTACTATTAGTCTTATTCTAACCTTTAACACGTTAGGCCTATGTTAATTGTTAGACCTATTACTTTTACGGCAGTTAACTTCACACCGAACTTTTCCTTAGCCGTTACTTTACTCTCTTATGTATTGTCTTTGTCCATCTTTTCCTACTTATATCACAATACTTATAAGTTTGTTACTTAATCGTCTGTTCGCTGTATTCTCGGTATCACTGAGATACAAAAACAACTTCCATTAATCGTCTGCTTTTAACTCTTTTATAATAATAATGATAAGCCCGGCATGGCCAGGTGGATAAGGCACCCGAGTCGTAATCCGAGGGTCGTTACAATGTGACGGTCAATCCCACTATTCGTTGGTAAAAGAGTAGCCCAAGAGTTAGCGGTGGGTGGTGATGACAAGCTGCCTTCCTTCTAGTCTTACATTACAGATAGCCCTCGTGTAGCTTTGCGCGAAATTCAAAAAACAAAAAAAATAATGAAAAATACAATAAACAATAATAAAATATTAATTCCCAAAATAAATAAATTAATAGTATCTTCACTGAACATACTGTATCATGACAACGTAAAACTGTGAAACGGGTTTTCTGTGTTTTACCTACCATAGGAAACGAGCCTTGAATTCAAATTCAGTGTTATCAACCCTCAGGATCACCGCTGAGCCACTAAAGAGAAACCAGTAGCCCCTAAATATAAGTAAGAATTTTCTTTACAATTCATTTACCATTTAATGTTTATATATAAAAATGTTTTGAAATTATTAGTAAATATTTAGATAAAAAAAGCTTTAAAAAGCAAAGGTTGCTAAATTGATCTAATTTTGGATATAAAAAAATGATTAAGATGCATAATATTTTAATAAACTGGTGGAAGAGACTGAAAGGACTACTGTTGTGTGCTGAAGAGCAAATTATGCACAGTGCAAATAGTTTATAACTATGAACTCATAAGTCAAATACAATCTGTGGTTTAAAATGTATTTTCTTCTTTATTTCACTTCCAAACGCACGATGTCCGAAAATTACATCTACTGGTGTTTCGTAGACACCAATCCCAGAACCTCTTTAGAGTGATTATTCAATTTCTATTTAATCAAGGAAAATGTATTATAGTATGCACAGAATATAATGTTACCGTGATACGAGCTCGAAATGAGTTTCAACAAATTCAGGTATAAGAGTTAATAAGTTCTTTGACACAATTTCCGGACTTTCTGTATTTTACTGTACAACCTACTATAATTATAGATTTATTGATTAACCTATGTAAAACGGTGATTATGAACTCCATTGAATTGAATAGAGTTGCTTTATTTTATGAGATAGTGAATAGTAGTTTTGGTATAATGTTACTTGTGCTATTGGTATAATGTTAAATATAACAAAAGTATTATGTTAACTTTACTGTTGACATAATGTTACTTTTAGTATTGGGATAATCTTACCTTTAAGATTAGTATAATGCTATATTAAGTACTGGTATAATGTTAGCTTTACTATTGGTATAATTTTAATTCTACTATTGGCATAATGCTACATTTAAGATTAGTAAAATGTTGCCTTTAGTGTTCATATAATGTTAACTTTAGTGCTAGTATAATGTTACCTTTAGTATTAGTATAATGTTACCTTTAGTATTAGTATAATGTTACCTTTAGTATTAGTATAATGTTACCTTTTAAATTTGTATTCTGTCGCCTTCAGTGTCAGTTTAATATTACATTTAGCATCAGTATAATACTACCTTTAGAATTAGTATAACGATAACTTTAGTGTTGGTGTAATGTTACTTTTAGTGTTAGCATAATTTTGCCTTTAATATTAGTGTAATGATAACTTTAATATTAGTGTAATGATAACTTTAATATTAGTGTAATGATAACTTTATTATTGGTATTTTGAAAAGAAACAGCATCTTACGTGACGCATAGATTTATCGATCAGGTCAAAGACTTGTAAAATTGACCCGTATCAGTTTTTAAGTTAGAACTACTGATTAAAGGATTGGTTTGGTTTTTGAAGTTCGCGCAAAGCTAGCCATCACCATCAACCGCCAACTCTTGAGTTACTTTAATAATAAAAGTGGATACTCCATTTTATGTAAGATACTTTGAAATCGTGTGTATCAAGGAACCAGTATACGACTTGAAAACATACCAAGTACTAAGAATATAGAAAAATTGGACAATAAGAAAACTGCCAAAGCAACCACAGTCATCAGAAGAGTTCAAAAGAAAAGAAACAAGCAACGTATCAAACCTATTGAAGTTTTGAAGAGTAAAAATTCGAATGTGCTTTTACAGGAGTTGAAGGAAGTGCAGAAGAAAGAAGCTTCATTGCAGTAGTTCCAGACAGGAAGTCAAACACAAAAGAAAGAGGGAGAAAGACTCAAAAAAAGAGAACCGTAAAGAAGTATTGAATCGAGCTTATCAAGACAATTTTAGCAGGGAAGAGAACCATATATTTTACGAGAAGAGACCATATAGTGTTTATAATACCCTTATAATAAGTATAATGTGAATAATTTGTTGTACATACACTGAACTAATTCCGGATATATATATATATATATATATGATTTTGGAAAACAAGTGGAGTGCGTGCCTTTCATTTATAGTTGAATTTATCGCCAACACTCACAGACACCTACTAAAGAAGAATTGAATAGGACTACGAAAGGAAAAACACGATGATAAATATAAGTTTTTCATATATCTGTCCTTTCTTCCAGTACTATCAATTAAAATTAAATTCAGATGTGCTGAAAAGGTTTGAGGTAGATGAATCTTTGCCTATTCTCCATATCTGTATGCATAATTTAGTTAAATTGTAACAAGTGTTTTATATGTTTAATTAAGTATAACATTACAGGTTTAGCCCGGTATGGCCAGGTGGTTAAGGCTCTCGACTCGTAATCCGAGGGTTGTCGGTTCGAATCCTTGTCACACCAATCATGTTCGCCCTGTGTGGGCGTTATAATGTGACGGTCAACCTCACTATTTATTGGTAAAAGAGTAGTCCAAGACTTGACGGTGGGTGGTGATGACTAGCTGCCTTCCCTCTGGTCTTACGCTGCTAAATTAGGGATGGCTAGCGCAGGTAGTCCTCGTGTAGCTTTGCGCGAAATTAATAACACACCAAACCTTATTCACTATTAATTATAGTGGTGTAGGGAATAAAAAATTGTGGAAACAGATACTTAATTGTACTTTAATAAGTTGTCAGCTCCAATTACTTGTACCTTAATATTAGTTGAAACTTTTCATCCAGTAACTAAAACCGTTTAGCAGTTCAGTAATAATATATACTACGTATCTTGTCTATCGGTGGGACAGCGGTAAGTTTACGGACGTACAACGTTAAAATACAGAGTTCGATTCCCCGAGATGAACAAAGCACACAGCCCAATGTGATCTTTGCTCCAAAATAAACAGTCAAAGCTGCTTCATTGTATAGGTTTGCTGCTTCTACTTTTGATTGTTTTTATTTATGTTCTAAATCTGCCAACCATGAACACCATTCTTATCTTGATTCTAATTGGCCTTTATCTTACAGAGCATAGATTTTTAGAGCCAGCATAACATCCTGGTTGAAGTCAACAAGTGCATAAGAATTAGATGAAAACTTCATATACCCATAACTTTCTTTTCTGTTTAATTTTTTGTCGCTTAAAAAGAAACGTTCCAATTTCTTTTTTCTTTTTTTTATTGATTTGCATCGGTGGATAAATAAATATTCTCGATAAAGCAAAAATAAAATAATCAGTTTACGTAATGGAATAATAATAATAATAAAATCTTGAAAAAGTAGAAAGCAGTAAAGAAACGTTCTGTTTAAAAGTAAAAGTAAAAACAAGCTAAACGTCTCGTGTTCTTGTTATTCTCCTATGCGGAGAAATTGGTTGCTATGGAAATACTGCATTGCAGCAGTAGCCACTATGACTTTGAGAAAATTTAAACGACCTGTTGCAGGAAACCGACAATCAGCAAGCTTGACACTGCACTTCATAATAAGATTATAGACAATTATATTTTGATTTCGGTTTCTTTCTCGCTGTTTTCTTTATTTCAAGAGCAACTCTACTAGAATGGTATTAGAATCCCTGACGTAAGAGTTTCCGATAAGCTCTTCTTATGTAATGTTTATTCATTTTAATAAAATCGTTGTATTTTCTTATATTTTATTATATTTTTAAAAAAGATCTACAAGTTCGTAAAACATTTCACAAACATATTTATATATTATAAATCAAAATGCTAAAGAAAGATACAGTTGGTTTTTCAGTGTGGGGTATATAATGCACCGTCTTTTGTATCCAGTTCCTAGTACATAAAGTTAAAACGTGACTTGGATATTCTGAAGAGTGTAGTAAGATTTACCATGCCATATAGTCGACTTCATTTAGAAATAATGAACTGAAATCCTCCCTAGTCGCTCGTATTATCTGTATATAGTTTCATTTTGTTGGCCAGTTTTAATTTCACACTATTAGTATTCAGTCCCATTCTGTTTAGAAAATTACACTCGTAATATCCGAATCTTGTTATATTCTATTCATTATGATAAATTCGTCATACCTGCCTTCAGTCCCATTCTATTTAGTAAGATATGCTCCTGTATTTGCATCTAGACCCATACTCTTTAGGAAGCTACACTCTAATATCTGAATCTAGTCCTATTCATCAAGCGTAGCTTGAAATATCCATATTACACCCTTTTACATTTAGCACCTTAAGATCGCTATATCTGTATTCAATCTCATTACATTTAATAAGCTGCTTACATAATATCTGAATCCACTTCTACTCTATTTATGAAGCTAAAGCCGTAATATCTGAATGCAGTACATTTCTGTTCATCACGTTACGCTCGCATTATCTGCAGCCAGTCCCATTGTATTGATCAAGCTACGCTCGTAATATTTGTATTATATACCATAATATTCTACCCCCAACTAATAGTTTCGTCCAGATACACTTCGTGTATTCTATAGCTACATGTTAAGGCCCATTCATTTTACTCTCGCTGTTTATGTTAAAATAAACTTCTTAAGTCTAGCGTTTCTTCCAAGTATACAAAATACCTCGTTTGTTCCTGTAATTGTATTGATCGCGGCACATTTGGCACGGAATGTTGTAGGATGTCTACGTTATTTGCACTGTAGACTTGTTAATGGCTTCCTTTGAGATGTTATTTTCGCGTATCTATCTAAAGAAGCACAATTTGAGCTTTTTTCGTTTATTGTGTTACAAAAAACAAACTATTTCCATGTTCTATATGTCTAATTATTACAGTTCATACCACACCTCTCATTAATCTCAACCTCTATTGTATGAGATATAAATAAAGGTTAAATTCCACATAGTTAACTTTTTTTAATATAACTGACACAGCTGCAGGCTGATTACGTAGTGCGTGTGCATGAGCAATAGTATATCCGCACGTGATATGAGGTTAGGTTATTTCTTGAAAACTCACAGAGCGTGCTCATAATCATAGAATATGGCTACTAGTGTATTGCTACCTCGTTATAGTGTTGTAAAACTGTTATTGTTGTTAGTTGTAATTGCCAAGGATATAAGTAGAACGAAAGAAAAAACGATTTTATCAAGAAGCGTAATTCAATCATATGCATTTGATCTTGCATAAGGTAGTGGCAGAGATATATCTGTCTAACAATGTCAGTCAATCAGTCAGATAGTCAGATTGAGAAATGTGTGGTTCTGTGAATTTTTTATTTTACTCTACTGACTTTTTCAAATACTTTAATGGCTTGCTAATTTGCAGTTGGTTTGTTTTCTGTTCAACAAATGCTTATAAAGTTGTGTTTACTTGCTGTTTGTAGTATGTTTCAGATTTTAATTTGCATTGCACACTTGCCCCATTCCTACTAAAAGTACTACCATATTTATGATATTACATCCTACCTTATACCAACATTCCCTCCTTCCTTTGTCATATGTACGTTTTGCCCCTTCTTACATCAATAGACCTTGCTTTCTTTTTGAATATAAATTTCACCCATAGTACATTAAAATACACCTCTCTGGACTCATACCTACCCCACCCAATCGAACATGTAAACAACAAAACAGAACTAGACAAATATGTTGATCAAATTACAGAAGCCATAAAGAAAGCCACAAAAAACACAATTCCTAAATCAAAAAGAAAACAATCACTTATTCAATGGACTCTAACACCAGAAATTCACGCACTAATAATCAAACGCAGACAATTACGACGAATACACTACATCACACGTGATCCACACATTAAAACAGAAATCAATAGAACAAATACAAAAATTAAACAAGAAATTAAAAGTCAGAGAAAACAATTGGCATAACTTCTGCAAAACTTAGAAAAACCAAGAAAAATCCAAAAGAATTCTGGAAAAAATTCAAGAGTATTGCGTCAGACAAAACACAAATCACATGTTACAACACATCACACACAACAATAAAATCGCAAGGACGGACGAAGAGAAAGCTGACTTATTAGCTGACTATTACAAATCCGCTTTTAGCGATTTAAACTCAGTAGATTTCGACACACAACACCAACACCATGTCAACAACTACATAAACGCAAACCAAGCTTCATTCTCACCAGGATTTCCCGGAGAGACACTAGAAGCATACTCAAATTCAATCAATAGAAAAATAACCATAACCGAACTAAGATTAATATCAAAACTTGAAGAACACTTCCCCGGACATGACCAAATACCAAATATTATTCTCAAAAAAGTTCCACTCTCCTACTACAACACCTCACAAACATCATGAACATTTCATTAGCGACAGGGTATTACCCTGACACATGGAAAAAACCATCATAACAACGATCCCCAAGAAACAAACTAACAGAACAAATCCAGATAATTTCCGCCCCATCAGTCTGTTAAGCTGCCTTGGCAAACTGATGGAGAGAATTATCTCCAACCGTCTCCTCCATTTTTGCGAATCAAACAACATCCTTCCAGAATCTCAAAATGCCTCCAGAAAAAATAGACAAACAACAGATCACCTCACACGACTCACCGAATCAATATACAAAGCTTACAACAACAATCAAGTAACCATCGGGGTATTCCTAGATGTCAAAAAAAGCATTCGACAGCGTTTGGCACAATGCCATCATATACAAACTAAACCACCTACAAATAAATCCTACGATAGTCAAATGGATTTCAAATTTTTTAACCAATAGAACAGCACAAGTAAAGTCAATAAAACCATATCAAATTATTTAATATAACGGCAGGAGTGCCCCAAGGATCAGTCCTCTCTCCACTTCTTTACATAATTTTCGTCAGTGACATACCTTTTCCAAATCTAACATACACACACAATTCACAATACGCAGATGACATCGCAATCTGGAGCACCTCCAGAAACCCAGTAATGGCCATGTCTCGCGTACAAGAATCACTAAACAACGTCTCAACATGGAGCAACAAGTGGAGGGTCTTGTTAAATCCGACAAAAACACAAGCAATCACCTTCTATAGAAAACTAAAGAAGCAAAGAAAAAATCTAGAAAAAATAAATCTATCACTTGGAAACACAACCATCAACATGAGCAAAAACATCACATTCCTTGGCGTCACTTTCGACACAAAACTAACATGGAAAAACACATAAACAATATACACTCATCAATAAGAAAAAGGATTTCATATCTAAAGACTATAACTGGTAAACAATCAAAATGCGCACCGAACACCATTATACAAATATACAAGGCTTACATCCGTCCACTAATAGAGTACGGATGTCAAGTAATATACAACATGTCAAACAACACACTCCAAAAAATCCAAGTGCAACAAAACAAAATATTAAAATCCGCATTCAGTTTACCATCTTTTACACCAACAAATTATCTACACCAAATTAGTAATTTACCAACTATAAGAGATAGAATAACAGAACTTTCTATGAAATATTATCGAAAAGCAGAAAACAGAAACAAACTAACGGCATCACTACACAAATTATCAAGTGCACCAACAAAATACATATCACCATACAACATATTTCAAGAATCACAATCCACTCAACAAAGAGTCTAAATACATAAAACTATGTTATTAACATGAATTCCTTTTTTTTTTTCAGGTACAGGGCACACGACAGGCAAAACTTTCGGCGCCTGTCGTGTGAAATGGGTTTTCTCAGGGTACTCCGTTTCCCCACATCAAAATCTTCGGGCATTGGATTTCTAGATCCCAGCCCAGGCAACCTTTGCCAGACCCAGAATCGGGCCGTTTGATTTGATCTGAACTTGAATGAATTACATTCATGTTCACATCTACCCAACTTTTTCTTTTCGAGACAGGTCCCGACCTTTCCTTCTTTCCACTGCTACCTTTGCCTCCACCCAAAAGACCATTTAGTGAGACATTCCCCACCCAAAAAGTCAAGAATAATAACGATAATTAATTTATTAAAATAATAATAAAAAAAACCACCACTTAATCTAATAACAATCCACGAAGGGGACGAAGAGGAACTACAAAGTTCCTGAACACCCCAGTTGGAGAGAGAACTCTTCGGATTTCTCTCTCTCTAAACTGAACCCCTGCCACGTTAGTTTAGCATTAAAATACATGCTTTGTTTGTTATGTGCACATTACACCTCTTGTTACATCAATGCACACTGCTTTCTTCGCCGAATTTACATCCATGTTATATTAATATACCTTGCTTTATTTGTTGAATGTATATTACACTCATATTACATCGATATACATTGTTTCCTTCGTTTACCAGTATACCTTATTTCTTTTTTACATGTACAATACACCTGTTTTGGATCAATACATTGTTGCTAAACGCAAAGAGACACAATAGGTATCTGAGCTCTGATCACTGAGGATATCGAAACCCAACCCGATTTTCAGCATTCTAAGTATGCTGATTTACCACTGAGTCACACGAGATGAAGTTAATTATAAAGAGCCAATACCAGTGACTCTTACAACGCCACTGTCTTAGAAGAAAGAACATTCTTCTTTTTATGAATTCGGTTTCACAAATGAAAGTTCATTGCAGCGTATTTTGTTTCTCGAAATTAATGTACTTTGGTGTAAATGAATGGTAGTGTAGGTTTGTTACCGATCAAGGTTCACGGGGTCACCATGAATCAGGTTTGGTTTGAATTTCGCGCAAAACCACTCAAGGGTTATCTGTACTAGCCATCCGTAAGTCAGCAATGTAAGACTAAAGGGAAGGCAGCCAGTCATCACCACCCACCGCTAAATATTGGGCCACTCTTTAACCAACGAATAGTGGGATTGATCATAACATTATATAGCCCCCACGGCTGAAATGGCGAACATATTTGGTGAGACGGGGATTCGAACTTACGACCCTAGGATAACGAGTTGAGTGCCTTAACCGCCTGGATATGCCGGGTCAGGAACAATGAAGGGCTTGTGATAATGTTTGATGAGATGGGGGATCGAACCAGCGACTCTCAGATTGCGAGTCAAACGCCCTAACCACCTGACCATGCCGTGTCCAGCATGAATCTAACCTAGTGACTGCTTACGAGCTATTTGTTTTCACATTGTCGTGAAAAATAATGGCGGAAGAAAAGTCCTAGTTTTTTAATTCACTTTATTTTAAACCGTAAGTTGATGAAGAATTTGCCCTTTTTTAGTCGCAGAAATATGTTGATAACGTTGCAATGTTGAAATAGTAAACATCCATATATATATATATAACATAAATCGACATTTACTTTGTTATACACAAACTATCAATAGGTAAACAGACACTCCTTAGAATACAAACCAACCAGGTGCCTGACGTTATATGCAAATAACCTGACGTATAAAGACATTCACAGCTCAATATAAACAACATAATATAATTACACATGCCAGAAACAAATGGACGACTGAAAACTAAGACGAGATTGCACTGTTGAAAGGCGAGTAGGAGCTATTGTCATTCAAATTTATTCCAGTACATTATCTACAGTATATGAGGTGACAACGCAATTGCATGAATCCAAAAACCCTTGGAAATGATTCTTTCTGCTTAATAAAAAAAACATAAAAATGATCCATCTCAATCGTTTTCTTATGTACAGGACAGATGCAAGTGTGTCCCATTACCTTGAGAAGCAGTGGTTACCATAACAGAGTAGCTGAATTCAAAGTACTCCCCATTTCAGGTAATATCGTAGGTCGTCAACCCCGAACATAGAACATGCTATAATGCTCTCTTGTCCCTAGGAAAGATACGACTTTCCAAATTTTTCATAATTATTGAATAATACACGTATCCTTCCAGTAATCTCCGTTTAACTGTCTGAAAGTTACGATAAAATACAACTGCGTTTTTTGTTATGGTGTACAGTTTCACGTGGTCGATCACGACTGGTGATATTTTCCAATAAGACTTGCTATCTGTCTACGCTGGTGATCAGGTTACCTGACAAGATGGTGTTTTCATACAATCTGGGGCTCCTTGATCGTAACTATAAAAGAATGACAAAGAAATCATTGTTAAGCCAGTCTTTTTCTTTGAACCCTATCGACTTGTGTATCCAATTCTTAAACATTTTCAACAGAAGCGTCACAATCAACTTGTAAGTAACTTTCTTAAAAAAGTTGTCTGCCGGGAACGGGGTTCAACCTCAATGGCTCTGACTTCGGACACTTTAAAGTTGTTCAGGCACCATTAGGGCAAGTTTACACTGTAGATAAAACTTGGGTCTGATACTTTTATATGCGTGTATATAAACAGAGTCTGTGGCCAAAGAAATGTATAAAGTTCTCGCAATGCATGTCAGTACATCAAAACAACAGCATTTTATAAACACATAGCCATCCATTTAATACAACGAAATAATTTGTGTTATACTTAATTGTCGAATAGTACGGGTCTGTCAGCTCGTTGATTATTTGTTTTCCCTGTCTTCCCACTTCGTACGACCCTTAATTCTTTGCGTTTCAGTTCATTCAGTGAATATAAATTTATTGCTCTCATTCATCTAGACATTGGCTAAACACAACTGAATATACGGTGGGTAACCATATTTCTGCCTTAAATGTTGAATAAGGCAGACCTGTTAAGTACTAAGAGTAGTCGTTTACTATTTGTTTAATGTTGATTTATTTAATAAAAATGCATTCTTTATAGGATAGATGTCTATTTATTGATAGGCTGTGTGTGAGTGTACGCTAAAAGGTTAACGCAGTGAAAGTTTGTGAACAGTAACAGTATATTTGACAATTGGAAACTTACTGAATACAAAAAACTACTTTTATTGATACACAATCATAAAATGCCAAACATAATGACCACCTTTAAGAAAATATTTTACCAATATAATTATCGTGTGTATAAAACGGTCACAGTATTTTGATTAAAATTAAACTCGGACCATACAAAAGACTACATACGAATGTTTATTTAAATCGACTTTTAACTTGAGGAAATTACTTCTTTCTTAAGGGTAGGAACAACCACAAGGCGAAGGAGTCTTGTTAAGCCACAACACGTTTTGTTTTTCTAGTTATGTGAAATAACGTACTGCAATGAAAGTTATGAACACTTTTAGTATAGCTTTGTGTATTCCGATCGGTTTACAAGGTCGATATTATCATTTCATTATCGTTGGTGGATCTGAGGATTTTTCAGTCTAGTGATTGTGAGAGTGAAGCTGACTTTAAGCCAATAGAAATTGCTTTTTCTGCTTCTTGAAGGTTATGCCGTAAATAATATAATAAAGTATTCTATCATTGGACTGCTTCTTTGGATTATTCTGTAAAATACAATGCTAAGTCTAGTTTGTGTAACCATAACGACTAAATAAATTCTTAATAAACTTTTACTACACGTTTACTTCTAAGCATAAATTCCGAAACTAAGACCGGCCTAACTTAACTATAAATTTATTCGTAGAATTCCAGGGCTAATCCATTTAGCAACTCAATGTTAAATAGCAGAATAAATGCCATAACTCTCAGTTTTAACATTATGAGCTGAATCACTCGCTGGATTCTCATCGACTCTTAATGAATTTGATAGATTCCACTGAATGACAAAACTAATTCAATCAGTGCTCAGTGATTCATTGCTTAGCGTATCAACTGGTTGGAACTGAACTATATGACTCATCACCGACCATAACATTATAAAAAACTAAATTAAAACATCGAGAATAGAGCTTAGAACATTATTGTCATTACTATTTTATATGATTTAGACGAGATTATTAATTTAAAAAAATAATCGGGCAAATGTGGTACTACTTCAATATATTATTGAAATTGGTTGATGAATTAAAACTGTGTGGAAATTTTTTTTTTTTCTTTTTAACAGGTTGAATTAAAAATAGGTCTTTCCGGCAGAGTGGGAAAAATTGGAATGGAGTTTAGTAAGTTGTATTCATTAGTGCATTTCCAAATTATAACTCGTGGGAAGAAAAGTTCTCTTATATGTTTTTTGTTTTAACTTTCCCACACAATTTATTTTGGTCCGATAAGGCCAAGTGGTCAAGGCACTCGACTCGTAATACGAGGGTGAAAGTTCGGTTCCCCGTCACACTTAACATCCTCGTTTTTTCAGCCGTGGGGGGCGTTATAATGTGAAGGTAGTTTACGGAGTTTCAATGATTAACTACGAGGTTTGATTTCTCTTTATTCATGGTCACGTGGTTAGGGAGCACTTAAGTGACAATCTGAGGGTTGCGGGTTCAAATCCACTTATAATGTAACGATCAATCCCATTATTTTTTTTGGGAAGAAGGTAGCTCAAGAGTTGGAGTTGAGTGGTGAAGACTAACTACCGTCTCTCTAGTTTTTCACTGCTAAATTAGGGATGGCTAGCGCAGATAGCCCTCCTATAGCTTTGCGCGAGATTCAAACCAAACAACTTGATTGAAAACGATAAGTAGTACATGGATTTAACATAAGTATTTATACGAGGAGTTTGTGAATTTTCAAAATTTAAACATATCGTCATAAGTAAACATTGAAGTTACCGACAACGGCGATTAAAAGAGGGATTACGAACGCTTGCCTTGTGCACTTGAAGCAGACGATAATGATGTAAGCCTACATAGTTTGGCCACGTGATAATGTTTCCTGGTAACCAATTTGCTATGTTCATTCATCTTGTATTTAACTACACTTTAATCACGTAGGGAGATGTAGTGATAGATAAGACTTGTCATTGGTAAATCTTACCAGATTAGAACATGACGTCAAAGTTAATAACGTAGTCCCTTTGGATATATGTTTGACACTCTGGACACAATAAAATCGCGACTATCGTATTATGAACGCATAATTTGCGAATACATAAATTGTAATGAGAAACTACTGATTAAAATGAATCTGTGTATTTTAAAGAAAACCCTGCTCGTCGAGCTACACATCCAAAGCCTGTAACAACACGTGTCATGTTACACTTTCTTATTTGCGATTGTAGCAACCTGTCACTCTCCTCCTTTTAGCTGAGTTTGACTGTAGTAACAACTGTCATGTTACATTTCCTAGTTTGGAGTTGTCTACAGCAATATCTATCACCCCACTTCTAACTGTTTAAGACTGCTTGTAGCAATCACCCGTCCTAGTTTGACATTATCTGTAGAAACACCTGTCACGCTACACATCTTAGTATGATATTGTCTGTAGCTACGTCTATTATATCAATACTCATTATTCGGGATTACGCGTAGCAACATATGTCATATTAACTCTTATAGCTTGAGATTTTCTGGAGCAACAGATTGGAAAGATTTCGTTTGTCAGAGTCTATTCCTAATGTTTACATATAAATAGGACTACCAAGCAAGCTCAATATCGAACCTGACATTATTTGTTACAAGCCGATTAGCGTAACACGCTTTAGGTTCTTCTGCCCTGGATGTTCATGACTGCTGCTGCTGTGTATGAAGATTATAACCTAGTTATTTACAGAATATGTCAACTATTTCGTAATTTCTATTTATTGTTCAATCTATAATAAAAAAAATTTTATAAAGTCAGACTTAAAGATGAGCATTCGAAACTAAAACTCACTTAACTTAGATGGTACACAAGCATGTTACAGTGGCACAATTATTGTACCATGAAGTATGATGGTACACCAGCATGCTAAATGATACCATTATTGTACCATGAATTATGATGTTAACATGCTGGTCACACGAAGTATGACAAAACCAGCATGTTAAATGACACTGTTATTGTACCACGAAGTATGACAATACCAGTATATTAAACGATACTATTACACTATGTAACGAAATGTTTCCTTTTTTTGTCCCTGGGCAGAAAGTGTTATTTCCCAATTGTTTATGCTTAAAGTAAATGGAAAAGACCTATTTTTCTCTTCAAACTTTGCTTTTGAGACCTGGGTTATGAAAATTTCAAATTTCTCCCTTCACCAGAACATTCCAGGTAGATACAGAGGGGAAAAGAGAGCCAAAGTTCGCTATTCCAAAATTTGGCGTGAACCCGCTGACCACTCGAGCAATTGCTACTTCTGCATGGTGGACCCTTTCAAACGTCGGGTTGGCAAGAATGCATCTGCTATCTTGTATCCGGACCTTCCATCATCCATCGCCCCAGTGCCATACTACCCTGAGCTCCCTGTACCCAGACAGAAATGCAGCCATCCTCAGAAGAGAGCAGCAAATCAGAATAGGAGGTAGACGTTGAAGATCCAGATTACAATTTTAGAGGTGCAACTTGTGAGAGAAACCCATACTACCTCAATCAAAAAGATCTCAATGACTTGATCAGAGATCTTGGCCTAACAAAGTCGAATGCCGAGCTTTTGACATGTAGGCTTAAGGAGTGGAATTTGTTAGATGAAAGTGTGCAACTCAGAAGACGCGTCACTGACATTTTTCAAGCTTCTTCACTCGTCAAGATGGGCTCTGCTTTTGCCACAACGTATCCGATCTGTGCTAGGCAATTGGAATTGTCTGTAACTTGAACGAGTGGCGCCTCTTTATTGATAGCTCATCCAGAAGCCTCAAAACTGTGCTGCTCCATAATGGGAACAAGTATTCGTCTCTTCCATTGGCTCTATCGGTGCACCTCAAAGAGGAATACAACAATGTCAATACCTTGCTAGAAGCCTTGAAGTATGATGAGTATGGCTGGAAGGTTATTGGAGACTTCAAAATGGTGGCATTCCTGATGGGTCTCCAAGGAGGCTTTACCAAGTTTCCCTGTTGTCTTTGCCTTTGGGACAGCAGGGACACCGCAGCGCACTACAACAGCAAGCATTGGCCACAAAGGACCGAGTTCTCTGTGGGGAGGCACAATGTAAAATGTGAGCCACTAGTGGGCCTCCATTACACATAAAATTGTGTCTTATGAAACAATTTGTCACAGCTCTTGATAAGGAGTTTGTAGCCTTTAAGTACCTTCGAGACTTCTTCCCTAAGCAGTCTGAGGCAAAGGTCAAAGCCGGTGTCTTCGTTGGACCACAAATGAAGAAGATCCTGGAGTGCACAGAATTACCCAAGAAGCTCAGTAGGAATGAAAAAAGCTTGTGGCAGCTTTGTCGCAGTGGTTCGGGGCTTCTTGGGAAATCACAAGGGCGAAAAATATGTGGAACTGGTTGAGGCTCTGGTGAAGAACAATGGCAAAATGGGTTACACGATGTCCCTGAAAGTCCATATCCTTGACGCTCATCTTGATAAATTCAAGGAGAACATGGGAGCATACTCAGAGGAGCAAGGCGAGCGCTTCTATCAATATATACTGGGCTTTTAACGCCGCTACCAAGGAGCGTATAACGAGAACATGATGGGAAACTATATATGGGGACTAATACGTAAAAGTTATTTACATTACAATCGCAAATCTCGAAAAACTACTCACTTCTAAACATTTTTGTATAACTGTAGTATAAATACATGTAAATCTTGATTCATATGTTGTGTTATTCAGACTTTATGTAAATGAAAATGTGCAAATTTGCTCATTTTTGCATAGAAAATAGGTTAATTTCTAAATTTCATTATCCAGGTCACAAAAGTAAAGTTTAAAGGGAATAATGGCCATTTTTGTACTTTTACAACATAAGCAATTAAGAAATAACACATACTATCTTGGAACAAAATTTGCATTACATAGTGTTATTGTACCATGAAGTATGATGATGCTCGCATGTTAAATGATACTACTATTGTATCATGAAGTATGACAATACCAGCATGTTAAATGATACCATTATTATACCATGAATTATGATGATGTTTGAGAAATGGAACAGTTAAAACATTTGATTGGAACGGGATAGCTAGAAGCTTGGAGCACGTAGTAATCTGCATGAAGACGTGATGTGTTGTAGATGTGTCTGAAAGTTACGAGGAACACACAGCTCTAAACGTAGTCTCATTTGTATTCATACCAACGTTGCTGGATGTTTCAAGAATAAACAAGAAATATCTTCAATATTAACATCTTGCACTATAAGCAGAGGTTATCGGTAATCGGTTGGGCGCGGGTTGCCCTTGTTGTACACCTTTAGAGAACAACCATGTCATTTAATAAATACCATTCTATAAACAAAGATCCACCTACAATCAATAAATAAAGGTATGCAAAGAACATTATTTTGGTAATTAACAAGTTAACACGATTTTTAAGGAACGATCATGGACAATTAACATAAAATAGTCGAAAGAATGATTCGACTGTTAATCATTAGCAAAGAGCGCAGGTTGGCCCTTTAGGAAAGCTCTGAATTTCAGAGCTTGCTAGTCTGGTTTGAATTCATACTATATCAGAAAAAAATTGCATGTTTTTTTAAACTGCGGGTGAGTTATAAGTGAAACAGTAAATCCATAAGCGTGAAGATGGGTTGTAAGGGGTGTTGCTGATTGGCTGTCTTTTCTTTTTCAAGTAGTTCTTGACTAAAGATGATGAAATAGTCTCCGTAGCTTGGCCATAAATGCCAGTACGTCAGTCACCTATTCTGCAATGACTTGCTTTGTTTTATTTAACTTTGTTAGTTATTAAGTACAAAGGTTTGCAGTTGGCTTTCTCAGCTGTGCCCATAGGGATTATCGCAGCCCGATTTTTAGAACGTCATACACTCTTAGGTTTGTACTGTAAACGTTGATAGCTTCATCAGAAAATAGTTAACATATAATTACGAGTAGTTTTATGACGTTAGTTATTTTACTGGATAACAACCTCAATTTTTAAAGCTTTCTTTTGTGGTTTTTATGAGGATTATCAGATTTCCAAAGCGAAAAAACGAGTCTGTTTATACAAGAAATTAAACATTTTTGCTAAGATATTTACAGACA
>NC_134830.1:55909895-55976108 GCF_004210375.1 Tachypleus tridentatus
TTCAGTTCTATTTTAAGTAAGTATATTCACTTTAAACCTAAAGCATATAGTTTATTTAGCATTTAGGTATAGTATCTGATGCTAGTATTTTAGTTAGAACAGAGGTGTTTTACTTTTTGTAACAAAATTGTAAGAAGGCAATATTGCCAACACTATTCTATAAATTGTAACTAACTAATTCTATTGTACTGGTTCTTTTATTTCTCATATTTATTTTAATTGTTGTTAAATATACGGTTCTTAAATTGCTATCTTCTATTGTTTGAGATGCAAAGGTATTACAGAAAAATGTTTGCTGTATCTAACAAAAACATGACAGCTTGTCTTTATATAAAATTTATTATTATCACTATATTATGTACTGTTTTACTTTTAGCGTATGGGTATATAAAGTTTACAAGGTAGTTAACACTGACTATTATGAATTATTTAATTCAAATTCACTTATCCATTTCTTTCTGATGTGTAGGTACATTAATATGCATGTTTATGTATGTGTGTTTCAATGTAAGTAAGACTGGTTCAAGCACCCTTGTTAGTCATGGTATAATGTTTTTATTTTGCGACACTTAAATACTTGGTATAAAAATGAGTAGCGGAAATAATCCCAAAAAATATATATATTCATATTGTAAGAGAGACAGTACTGTAATATGTGTTGTGCTTAATTTTATGAAGTATTTTCGTTGTTATTTATTAAATTGTCAGTTTATAACATCATATATTTTGGAATTTCGTGATTTTGTATTTTTATTATACCAGGAATTCCAAGTTTTTTTCAGATATGGAATAATAATATGTATGTAAATTTCCCTGTCTTTAAATGATTCAAGCATTTAATTTGTGTGTGTGTTTATATATGTATATATATTTTTAAGCCAAAACAAAGTACATTAAAATTAAAAAAAAAATATGCTGCATTTAAAAAAAAAAAAGAGATCCTAGGGTACAAACTACAATATGAGATAATAAAATGTATCCTAGGATTTGGAGGTGACTGAAGAAGTAGGACCCATATTGTGGTGGGGATACACTGTCTATCAGTCTTAACCTTCAATTTGCTAGTTTCATACAAGAAATAGACACAATTAGACTAGAAATGAGGAGAGCAAGATGTAGATGCTCAAGCCCACAACATCCCACATCTATATCACCTTTCACTGCCTGCAGACAGTTGTGGGAAGGTGACTGCTCTCCAATTTAAAATAAGAATAATACAGAAAAAGATAAAAATAAGGTACTACCATTTTCTTAAGTGAGATAAAACTTGCCTCTTGAATGAAGTTAGCATTTCTGCCCTCTTGTGGTAGAGGCACTATGTGTGTGTGTATATCACATTTTTTTGCCTTTGTAGACAAGATTTATTCTATTAGGAAGTCATTTCCTTGGCTGAAAATAAAATATTTTGCAACCACTTATGAACACTGGTATCAAGATGGTTATATTAACTTCTGTGGAACATAATTGAAAGAAGCCACTTTTTTTTTAACATTACACAGCAACATACATTTGTGTAGTTACATGGTAAACTATACAGTTTGTTTCTTTGTAATGGGAATTTTAGATTGTGAGAAAAACTGTTTTGGGTTTATTGTCTTTCAGTTTTTATATGTTATGCTAGGTTATTTCTGGTAACCAAATTGTTTGAGTCTTAGCTTAGTTTGGCTCATCTATTACTGCATATGGTAATGATGGTTTGTAACCTAGGGAGTTATCTTTTAAGTTATTCACTTTTGGACATCTCATTGTTAGAGTTTTTAGCTTAGCAATTCTTGGTAAAAGTTTCCTTAAATATTGTGATCATTTTTGTAAAATAACTGTATTTTTCTGTGCTGAATTTTTGTTTTTTGTGATTTTTTAGCCATTTGTATCTTAAGTCGTAATAAATACTTTTCTGTTTTTTGCATTCCAACTTTATTTGAATAGCATTTGCTAATGATCTGGTATGATAGTTAATTGACTTACAGTTTAGAAACTAGTGTTTATAGTTTCCCTTTTTTGATGTTTTATATGGGGGTGGGTAGGAGATTTAACTTGCTTTGATGGTAGTATTTTTCATCATAGACACATCATTACAGTCTGTCATCATTCCACAAAGAGATATTTGTTATTTATAGAAGTGATACAACCACTATTTTTCCATTCATATAAAATCTTGAAACTTAGATGGCAGTTTATTGATCTTGGAAATCTGCCCCAAGTTATGCCCCAAGGGTCATGATTTCAAGGTTCAGTCAGTAGAATATTGACACCCAAGCTTGTTATAATGTACTGTTGCAAGTACAGTACAACCATTATCATTTTTAGTAACATATGTAATTACCTAAGTTTAATTATAAATTAGTCATTGCTTTATAACTAGGTACTAATTACTTATTACTTTTTGTCCTAAATATTTGCTGTTAACTTCATGTTAGTGCTGAGAAGGATTGTGATTTTGGTGGAAACTGATGAAATCCAATCCTGGGCCTTAGACTAAATTCCAGCTACCACTTTATAGGACTTCCCTTAAGATAGAAGCAGATTGATAGTCAAAACATATGATCAGATTTGTTTAATAACTTGTATATAATTAAGTTTGAAATATTAGCTATTATACTTAGTGACCATATAGGTTGCTAACCATGGAAACAATATTTGATTATCATAACAGTACTGTAAATACTTGAGGTGCATTATATATATAAAACAATTTAATTAACCAACAGTTTTCCATGTTTACTCATGGATGTGTTTCTGTCCATTTTTTATTATCTGTTGTTTTTTGAAGAAAACCTTTGTGTCTTAAGACGTTTAGTTTAGGTTTAATTTAGTTGCACTTTATGTATCGTTTCTTAGAGTTAAGTGTTCATTTTGCTGACCATTGCTTTGAACTTACCTTTAAGAATGATGTCCATTTCTGATGAAGGTTCTTAAATATTCCGTTCTTCCAAACTTTGATCTGTGAAGCTTCTTTTCTTTTGTTTTCATGTTGTTTTTTATGCTTTCTGTCCTGTAATGTTGAACTGTGTCAACTGTGGGTCCAACCCTTAGGACTAACTTTTTAGGGCTCTTCTTGTGTTTATGCAAATTTGATCAGGTGAACTGAGTGCAAATATTCCATACATTTTCTTACTGGTTGGTCAAAATGTTAATTCTGTGTACACAGGTGGGGTTCAAAGTGTGTAACCATGACATTTTAGTGTGGTATTGTTTGTTGTCAATTATCGACTGTTTATTTTGTCCTGTATTTCTGATTTAATGACACTTCATGGTAGGAGAGAATAAGTAATAGATACAATACACAGGGATACTGAAAGAAACTGTAGGTATGCATTTTGGAGGTTATGCAGATATGATATGCAAACAAATATTCTTCACATGAACATTTCTTCAACTCTGACTTCTAACACTTTAGGTCAGACTGACATAGTTAATTTACAGATGTATCTTAAGCATAGATTCCTTTTATTTACACTCATAATTTTTATGTACAACATATTTGAAAGTTTTACTAAAAGCTTGCTATGTTTTGTGTATATATACACATAATAACTTCAGAATTGTAGTATTACTTCTACAGTACCAGGTTGGTACAGTGGGCTGAGCCTGCTTGTGTTTGGTTCAAGGAATTTCTCTCCAACAATTGTGGTTATTGTTTTTTACTATGAATTTAGAGCATGTCATGTGTTATGCTGATCCTTTCATTTACTAGAATTCACTATCAGTGGAGCTTGATTACTCATGCATACACCATTATTAGTTTACAAGTTTGACGTCTGGTATACTGCCTGAGATAATGACATTTTAACAGTTGCCAAAATAATGTTTATTGTGAGAAACACAAATTACTTAAAGATCATACTGTTTTCAAGAAATCTTAATTGTTCAGTTTCTTTCTTTCATTACAAACTCATAAGCTTCACTTGAGAACTACAACATTCATGTAGGCTTAACTCTCTACAACCTTCACAGGAAATATATTTTTTCTCACCTCCATTTCCTTTGTCAACCAACAAATGACAAATTATTGGTCAAGTCATGCTTGAATAGCAACACCCTCATAAGTTTGTGCAATTGGACCAAGTCCTAACCACTTGCTTGAAGATATAATTTTAACTAAATCTATCACAGTGCTAACCTGGTAAGTTGGTTACAAGATTGGCATTCAAGCTGTCTGTTTTTCTTGATATAGGCTGCCCTCATACCTTATGTATTTCACTCTTTGGGCCAGCATATATGGCTAGAACTTTGATTGTTAGAGTTCTCTTAATGACATTAATCACCCACACTTACAGAATTAATTTGTATATAATTATTTTTAGTTTATAAAAAGTGTTGGTCTTTCATGGCATTAACTTTACACAGACCATAGTTCTCTTATTTAAACATGTCCAGTCTCTCACTTTAAATTTTATATCTGTCTTTAATGTTTAGATTTTACTCTGTTTTAAGCAACTACAGTACAAACCCTAACTGACACAGAAGTAACTGTAAAATGGTCGATGCTTTTTTTTAAATTTGTACTAGATTAATGCATCAGATATTTTCTATTATAGAATATTACTCCTCTAGTTTTAGGAGCATGCTCTCATGGCCTTTTGAAACTATAGAGTACTAACTGCATGACAGAAGAAAATCTTGAAGGAAGATTTCATCAGTAGCACTCTTGTACACCCTCTTTAATAGCTTATCACTGAATTAGGGAGTTTATAAAGATAAAAAACAAATAATTCACCGTTTTTGTACATTTTTTTACTATTTAGGCTTTCAGTCAGCTTTCTCAGTAGAGTTATAATGATGTACCATTACTATCTTTAGAATGGCGTGATTAATTATATCGGAAAATAAAATGATAGAATATTTTATCTGTATTTATTCAGAGTTATCTCTTATTCTTCCCATCTACTACAGTAGATAATTCTTCAAGGTTCTATAAAGTGTTTTGAATTAGGTACATAATCTTATAGTAATAGTCTGGTTGTTTTAGAAAAGAAAACTAAATATTTTAGTTGTGGCATAGTGACAATTTTTAAGACTTTTTTGGTTTATCTTAATGCTTTAAAGTTCATGTTTGTTTTCCTTGTTTTGTTTTTTAAAATAATTTGTTGGAATATGAGATCAAAACCTTGCTGCTTTGTGTATTGTCTGTCGTTTTCAGTACTGAGTGATGGAACATATAAATATTACACATTAAAAATGAAAGGTTACTTAAATTTTATATGTTGTGTTGTATATGTTTAGTTTTCTCATAAGGCTGATGTGCATTTAAGTGTCACAAAAGTATGTCTGTGGACTTACTAGAAAGTGGGTTTTGATACCTGTGGTGGGTAGAGCACAGATAGCCCATTGTGTAGCTTTGTATGTAACTACAAACAGACTGATATACCAACTTAGTTTAAATACATATAAAGCATAAACTGTGTATTAAGTAGGTTGGAAACATATTCCATCTTCACTTGGACATTTGAAATACAGTGTAGTTTTGATTTCCTTCTCTAAGAAAGGATATTTCTTTAATGGAGGGTGTTTTAAGGAAGATTACATGAACTAAGATGATTCTTGGGATACATTGATATCTTGTGTTTTCTTAAGAGAAAATACAAGATAAGAGGCAATTTTACTGAAGTTTACAAGGTTGTCTGTGGAGAACTGACTATGATTTATTTGTGCTGTATTCTGAAGGTAGTATATACAAGAGAACACAAGATCATTGGTATCAGTGGGATTGAGGGCATGAAAATTCCTCTTGGTCTGATATGGTTCCTATCATATACTGGAGTTCTGCTTTTGTTTGAAGATCTTCAGCAAACCTATAACAAATATCATTCCAGTGCTAATGAGGACATAAGGTCCAAAACATACTTACCTCTGATGCCACTTTTTCTCTAAAGTTGAAACCCTGGTAGTTTAGTTATAGCTGTTAGTATTGATGAAAGTAAGTATTATTGGACTTTTTTTTCAATTTAGAAAAATGTTAACTTCCAAAACATAATTAACTCCACTGCCACTTATAGCTCTTACTCAACTGCCAGAATTTCAACTTTGGTAAGAAAAGTTTCAGCAGAAGTAAGTACCATTTGAAATACATCTTAAATTTAGGAAAATATTAACATTAAGACTTGGACAAAATAGGCTAAACTTCAGTTAAGACATTTTTTTTTTTTAACAAGATTATTGATTTATTAAATGAATTGCTGTGAGTGATATTGAAGACTGGTATTTTATGAGTATTTAAGAAGGGGAGTCAATGATTCATGGAAAACTAAATGGTAGTTTTAATTTTATATTTGAAGGCAGACTTGAAGGACCAAATGTCATTTATTGTCCATATGTTGTACTGAATTTAAAATGAAGTAAATTTAGGAGTTTTGAGAAATGGTTAAAGATAACTAAGAAAGGAATGTTTTTTTTTATGTTTAGCATGTTATATATGTATGGTGCTAAATAACATTTATAATACCAGACATTTTTTTTTGAACTCCTGTTTAATATATTTTCCTTTTTTTTTTTTCTGTCAGCTTTGGATGCACTGGCTGAATAAGTGCACAATTTAGAATTATTTTATTCAGCAAACTTGACATGGCAGCTACAGCACAGACCCATGTAACAAGTGACCTTTGTGGACATCACTTGTCCTTTCCGCAGAGTCTACATTCAAGTGGTAGCCACCATGAAGACTTCAAGGAGTTTTTCTCTTGGTGGGGTGCAGCATTCATTAACATCTCTCTCACATTTCCAATCAACAAAATCATCTTCAGGCAGATGCTCGATGGAGTTCACACGTATGCAGCCGTACAGCAGCTAAAACTGGACGGTCTGTATTACTTGTACCGGGGATGTCTTCCTCCTCTCATTCAGAAAACAGTTTCGGTCTCCATCATGTTTGGAACATACAACGAGTACAGTCGGTACATCAGGAATAATGTGCCCTCTGTTTCTCCCTTTGTTTGTTTAAGTATTTCAGCTGTACTGGCTGGTACAACAGAAGCTCTGCTGATGCCATTCGAAAGGATCCAAACACTGCTTCAAGACCGCCAGTATCACAATCGCTTTCATAACACCTTCCATGCTTTGTGGGAAATCAAGAAGTTTGGGGTGAAGGAGTATTTTCGAGGGTTAACCCCTATTCTGATAAGAAATGGAATTAGCAATATGTTATTTTTTGAATTTAGGGGGAAAATTAAAGAAAAACTGCCACCGAGTCAGACATGTTTTGGACGCATCTTGAAAGATTTTATTAGTGGAGCTGTAGTTGGAGCATTAATCAGTACAATCTTTTATCCCGTTAATGTCATCAAAGCTAAGATGCAGGTTCAGTGTGGGACCCGATTTCTGAGTTTCAGTGAGGCTTTTGCTCTAACCTATTATGAAAGAGACTGCAGTTTAAGAAAGTTATTTTATGGTGTGCATGTAAATTACACACGTGCTTTTGTCTCGTGGGGAATTATAAATGCTTCCTATGAATTTTTGGAAAAACTCGTGTATTGAAAAATTTCTAGTATTTTTTGCAACCTTGTTTAAGTTGTAATATGAATACAGGAATTATGTTAAACAATTTTGTTTTGCATCATAGCACCAGAATTATTGTTTATTGGATGGTTAATTTTATGATCTTGTTACTGTTACTCTAATTATGAACATATGTCTGTGTAATGTATAGTTGTAGTTACTAGGTTGTTTCATATTTAGTTATTAGTTGAATGTATGAACTCCAGAATTTGGACTTCTTAGCTGAACTATAAAAGTATGAAGCTCAGCTATGTATTGATACTATTGATGAAGCCCTTGTTTTGTGATTATGTACTCTTAACATATTTTTAAATGTTTTCAATGTTGATTAAGAGTTTGGTACTTATGAATTTGTATATAACAACTTTGTTATGGCCATCAAATACATTTTGTACTTATGCCTGTATTTGTAACTAAACCCTAATAATTAAACTATTGGTAATTTATTTCAATCCATAATCGTTTTCAGATGGTTAACATAACATGCTACTGTTGCAGCGTGTCGAACCAATGTTTTATGTGGTTGCATAACAGGCCAGAAAGTTGAGTAGAAACTCAAACATGATATATCTATAACATGTTAAACTAGAATGTAGACTACCTGTTAAGTACTTGAGTAATCTTCCAGTCCATGCTCACTTTATTGTTAAAGTGTGCAGTTAAGAATATACCACAGGTTAAAAACAGATAAAGCAGGTGTTGAGACATTACTTACAGAATGTGACAATTTGAAGTGAATTAGTAATATGTCTGATAGCTGTCAACTGTATATGTGAAGGCCCAGTTTTGACATTTTCTGGAAACTTGTTACCTTGCATTTGTGTATCACTGAAGTATTCTTTTTATGAACCATTATGCAATCAACCCATACATAGAACTAAATGTTAGAAAACGTTTAGCATGTTTAAAATATTGCTGGTTTTTCACATTTCATTATAGCATTATTTATATGTTGTATAATGCAGTAATGCTTTCAGAAGATAATGACACTTGTAAATCATTATTACTGCACTTAATATTGCATCAAATGAGATTTATGCATAGCACATCTAGATTATTTGTGATTGGTCCAGTATTCATGTAATTCTAGAATTTTAATCACTACAAAGATGAAAACATTAAACAGGTTCCAACAAAGTGATTATGAAAGTTCCATGTGACCATTTGGAAGCAATCTGCTTACCAATGCCTTCCATATACATAAATATGCTATTTAATAATATGTTTCAATGTAAAAGTATCCTGAATAATTATCATGTACTAAGAAATGGAAATTTGATACTTACAGTTACTGTGTGTTGTAGATATCAGATTCTATATTTAAAAATGTTTATTGTGTTGATAAAAATGTGTGCTGTGTAAAATAAATACATAGAGACCACTAAGTTATCTAATACCAGATGGAATAAAGAACTTTTCTAAATAAGAATGTTTTAATTCTCACATCTGTTGTGTTTTTTCTGTTAATGGCTCCTGTAACCATAAGTTTTGGGGTTTTGTAGATATGTTTAGAAGCATATTTAATTATACGTTTTTTCATATATTTGTACATTTTAAAAATGTTTTCCTTTCCAGAAATTTAGTTTACTTCATTATCATGTAGTAGAAAAATGTTTAGAGGGAAACATGTAAATACACATACCTTTTGTAATTTATGTACATACACGTGTTAAGCTATATTATGTAAGTACATTTTTCTTCTTTTTTTTTAGCTGTAATCGATTATTAAATAGGTATTGTGAAACAGTTCGACTTTAACATTCTGAGATGCTCTTGTTTTTTGTTGTTTTTTCATTAAAATATGTTTATATTGAAATAGTCACTTTGTTGTTGTATGAACTGATATATATGAACATCTGAATTCAAGTTCTATTTACCAGTTGCTTTTGCACAGATCTACTTGTTAGGAAAACAAATATTAATTAAAGAATTTCATACTAGTCTTAAACTGTAATTGTGTCTTTAAACACTGTGTGTGTAAATAGATATTTTGTTTATCTGAAAGCCTTTTCTTTGTTTTGGTTGATGACAAAACTTAAATAAACTAAAAACAAACAAACTAATTCTTTTGTAAATAGTGCATTCTTATGTGTACTTGAAAACACTGTATAATAACTAGACAGGAACAAAGTACATCGTTTTATATGAACATCCTATATAACAGAGAAAAATAACTTCAGTGAAAATGATTCCACACCAAATTTTCCAGGTACTTTTTTCCCTAAAGTGGGAAGCCACATTCCATACAACTATCAAACAATACTTTCATGTTGGAATAGCCTTGTTCCATGTGTGTGGTCTTTCACACTTTGTAGTTCGTACTGGAGGGATTAAATATTTTGTTAAAAATTTAAAAAAACACACCTTTACACTCCAGATAAACATAAAATATATATACTTCATTTAAACCAACGTTTCGCCCTTGTGGCTTTATCAGGGTTAATATATATAACTGTACCTGTCATAAGCTAGTACTGGTGCAGCTGTTGTAATATTTAAGTAATTTGTAGCTTTCATTTCTTGGTGAAAGGAAATAGTCACAGGAAAGAAAAGGTCACAGTTTTGGCTAGGAAAAAAAAGTCATATTTATATACCATAAATGAAGTAATAAAACTGCCAAATCAGTCATTAACTAATAATACATGACTTCTACATATTACGTGTGATGGCATCACGCGCACACTAGTGTGCAAAAAAAAATGGAACATTTAAACAAAACGTATTTTTAAAAATAATTAATGATTTCTGTGAATAATATTGAAGTTATTTTATCACCATAACATTGTAGATCTAATTTATAAATTCTAGGTGTGTAAAAAAAATCACTAAAGGAACATAAATTAATTTTAAGTATAATCATATTTTCACGAAATTACCCGCCTTTTTTTAATATACCTGTGATTTTTTTTTCTAGGAGTCTAACTGGTAAAAACAGTGGAGCATCTACATATAACATACTAAAAATCTATAAAACATATATTAGACCTGTAATAGATTATGCAGCTCCAGCATGGATAACTGTAAGCAATAAAATAATTAAAACCAAACTACAAACAATCCAAAACACACTCCTCACAACTGCATACAGAGTTCCAAGAACTATATCATCTCAGTTCATTCACAAATACTCGAACATACCAACCATACCAGATAGACTCCTACATATTACAATAATGTACTTTAATAAGAATTGGATGAAAAAACGAATTACTATGCGAATTAGACAGGTACCTCGTACATGATGAAGCTAGTCCTAAATATCTCTCCCCAGTTTACTTATATTTTAAATATAATAATAAATAAAAAAGAAAATATATATATATATATAAACTTGAAATAATAAAAAAATAAATATTATTAATAATAAAAAATATCTTTCTACTATATATATATGTATTAAACAATTAAAAAAATGCCACCAACAAACTTGATATTTCTGCTGAAAGAATAAAAAAAATCACAGTATACGAGCCAAAATACATGGACATTGCCCTGAAAAGGACCAAAATAATATTCAGTACCACAGTTATAAAATTCGTCAAGAACATAAGTACGGGGAGGAGAAAGAGGTCACAGAGAACCTGACCCTCCAGGGTATGAACTTTTATTACCCAAATATATATGCAAAAACGGCTCGTTTGGGTTGAGAAAATATTTTACATAGAAGAGCGAACAACGTTTCTCTACAAGTGGGTTTTCTCGACATCACTATTTATTACTCAAACACCGACGACATTCATTCCCGGATTCAATTACTTTAAACCTTGTGTATTGTTACACTTACTATTATGTTATGTTTTAACCTTGTACACGTTGTAGTTGCTACATTGAATTATGACTTGGATACAGTTTATAGCTTTGTTATAACCGAAAAGAGCCCTCTGCTAGTACAGCGGATTTACAACGCTAAAATCAGGGGTTCGATTCCCCTCGGTGGACTTAGCAGATAACCCGTTGTGGTTTTGCTATAAGAAAAACACACACAACTAACTAGTTTTTCTTCCACTTAACCCTGTGTATTATTGTAGTTGCTGAACTATCCATCATAAACTTCATTATGAAATATGTTAGGTTATCGTGTCTACTGACAAAGGCATAAAATCTGTATTTAGAATGAGATTGTTTAGGTTATTAATTTGTATTAATTAATAACATATTTTTCCTGACAGTGAAAACTTGAAGAGACGACACTTTCATCTTGGCGTTACATTTTATTCACGGGAAGTGAAATGAACCTGTTTGGGTTACGAAAGTTTGTTTATGACGTATTTAATAATCTTGCTGGAAATGACGTACGATATTTTTTTAGTCGACTTAAACAGTTCCCTTGAAACAAATTGAAAAAACAGTCATTTTGCTGTATATCTGTTTCGTTGTGTTGCGCGCGTCTTGGGAGAGTCAGGTGATACAACTAGACCGCTTCACCCCCTCTCTCTCTCCCTATATCTTGATGTTAGTATTTAATTTTCAGTGTTATAAAATTATTGTTCATGAGATCGTGGAGGAGTTATACTAATCTTATTATCCTGGTCAGGGTCATGTCTGTGAATGAAAGCATTTTGTGATTTTTTACTATTTATCTTGGTTTTCCCAGTATGTCTACACACTTTTCTAACATTTTAATAGTTGCGGTACTAAACAGTTCGTAGAATTGAAAGTATCTGTACTGAAACGAAGACCCCTGTTTTCCAATCCAAGGATTCAAAACATAAAGACCTTGAACCGGTTTGATAGGTTACATCATCGCCTGCGCAGTGGCTTGCGATAGGAAACAATCTGTTCTCCACACAGCTGTTAGTACCGTGTACACATTCAGCCAAGGTTAATATATTAACTTAATAAAACTAGTAATTTGACACTGCAGTTAAATTGGATACCATTCAAATTATATCAACTTCAAAAAACGACTTTATATTGTTACAGTTTTAGATAAGAAAAAACAACAACAAAAACTTCAGATGTAAATTTAGAACCACAAGCGAATCATTAAATGAAGTTAAACATGTATATTTCCAGCCACTTTAGCTTTCTTAACATGTTGGCAACGATTTTTAAAATGTAGCTACAAACCATGTATGAAAGGAAGAAGTCAACAGTTAGATATCTGTGGGGTGAATGATGAAAACGAAAGTTTCAAAACAAGTTAAACCTTCTTTATTGTAGGTTTTAACTAACTTAGGATAAAACTGATATTATAGTAGTGGGTTTATTTGTAATGATGACGTGACGTGAAATATAGAAGATTTCCCCTGATTGGGCTGAACTACGTGTTAAATTTCGTTGAGCAATGACGTTAGTTGTTGGGTTTATTTATTTAATGAAGAGATTCTTCAAGTTGTTTCTGTATGCTGCTGTTTAGGTTTAGTGGTCTGGTAATGGTTAACTGAATAAAGAACGATGTTCCCTGATACACTTGGAACTACGTATTCCATTATTTGATGTGGTTGTACAGCATTCAAGTTTCCAACTGTAACAGATGGAGAAGTCAGTCTTACATCATAGGTCTTGACTACCCACAGACCTCCTACATGGCCGTCGACTTCTAAGGTCATGTCAAATAAGGACACAATGTTCACAGAAACTTTGTTGTGCAGATTTCAGCTTTTAGGTCTACTTTCGTATAAAATAATTATAATTTGAAGTATGGCTGGAAGCTTTTGAAAATGTAGTTCGTGAGACTTCATGAATTTCAAATCCCTGTTTACTATTTTGTTGAAGGTATCAGTAGATATGCTAATCTTTATTGCAAATGACTTGTTGGGTCAAAAGGTTCTCTTTTATAACCATGTTCTTAACTTTGCGAATGGAAAAATTGTTCCCGATTGAGCTAGTTACGGTGTTAGTGCCTATTGAAAGAGTGTGTGTGTGTGTGTTTTTCGTATAGCAAAGCCACAAAGAGCTATCTGTTCAGCCCACCTATTGAAAGAACTATACTGTGTTAGTTTTCCCTCTTCTATAGTGAATATTAAAGATTCTCCTCTTTGAAAGTTTTTTTTAAACCTCTTTGCTATTTAATTATTACGCGTATGAATATACAGCACTGTATCGTCGAATGCTCTTGAATTATCTGGTAATCTAGGTGCTACAGATGTCGTTTTGTCGACAAGCTACTGTAATAGTATATACAAATCGTTCATTTGAAGTAGTCCATTGTATTTAATGATAATAAAAGCATGCTGTGTTTATTGTTTTCGTATACATAAAAACAAAGTCCAAAGATAACTAACTTGTATTTGAAGTAAAGATATTTGGAATCAGCGGTACAGCATCAGAACTGTATCTTCCCCGAAAGGGGACATGTTTGTTAGCCATTCGCACAACTATACAGTAGAATGCTGTCTGTCAATCAATCAGTAAACACTAAAATGACGGCACATAAGGAACGCTTTAACGTTGCAATTGGCACTGTTATGACGTCAATAAAACGTGCGCCTCCCATGGATCACGAGAAAATGATGCACACTGTAGGCTACAATGCAGTATGGCATGAACTTCAACAGCAAGAAATAAAAATATTACTGTTAATTTTGATGTTACTGACTCTCCAAACAAAACACATTCGGGGTCCCTGCAGAAGTACATAAAGCTGTTACATTCATGCACATATTTCTTCTGGAAGTGCCTTCAGTAAGCTTAAATCTATTTTTACAAAAAAAGGGTTAATTTAATTTTATTACGTATCATTGTGCAGGTATATTACATATAAAGTTTTTTTCTTGCCAATATGAACGCACGCGTATTGGCTCCGTGGCAAATTTCTGGATTTCGGTGGTAAATCGCCGGGTTTGGACCCGTGCATTACTACAGAATATTTCCCCACTGTGGGTAGTGAGGTGGCGCTCTGTTCAGTAGTTCAATATTGGTTTGCTGCTTTATGGTACAAAGCAACTAGGCTGTCTGCGCAGTTCAATATTAGGGACGGTGGCAAACAGCAAATATTAAACTTTTAAAATAAACTCGGCCAGTTTTAATCCGTAATATGAGTGTCGCGGGTTCGAAACCCCGTCGCACCAAACATGTTCGCTATTTAGCCGTTGGGGCGTTATATTTCGACGGTCAATCCCACTATTCGTTGGTAAAAGAGCAGCCCAAGAGTTGGCAGTGGGTGATGATGACTAGCTGGCTTCCCTCTAGTCTTACACTGCTAAATTAGGGATGGCTAGCGCAGATAGCCCTCGTGTAGCTTTGCGCTAAATCCAAAACAAACAAACAAACAAACATTTTCAATCAGTGATGGTTATACGTATAGATATGGCACTGAGCTTATTGGGCGAATTCAGTTGAATTGGTATTAAACTCTGTTAATTATAGACACTATAATTACCAACAACAACAACAACAACACGAAATTAAAGGCTGTATGCTTGTGTAACAGTTGGATGCACTTTGTAAAACACATGGACGATACTTGTGTTTACCTAGCCCTACAATTGTTGATACACCAGGGATTATTTTAAAAAAAACAGGTAAGCTTGGGCATGAATTTTGTGATACACTGTTATATAGCTATAAAAACAATTCACACTTTACAAGTATAAGCAGTGTACATTTCTTGAGTTTCGGTTAACCCATTGCCTAATATTTTCGTCGAATCTGTTTCAAGAGTTCTTCCTAATTAATTTGGGTATGTATTAGCCATTATTCAAGATAGTACAAATAGGGGATACGGACAATGTCTCACCTACATATTTTTTGTATGCTCTACCTTTTTATTTATTTTTTATTAGTACCTTTTTTTGAAGTTTGTTTGTCTCCAAGTAAAAATCAAATTATGTAGGTAAATTTGGTAATTATTGCTTGTATTTTTTCAAGATGAAAAACTGCACTTTCTTGTAAAAAAAAATTCCGCACTTTGCTACATAAAATTACTGTCTCATTAGAAAGAAATGGTTCTATTTAAATAAAATTGTTAAACACACTTTTAGTCGAATACAAGAGACTAAAAATATTGAAAAAATGACTGAAAAATACAAAAGACACGAAAAAAAAACAGTTGTCTGAACACAAATAAAAAAAAGATGACATGTAAAGAAAAACTTTTGAAACAATTGAAATTAAAATTTGCCCACAATTGAAACATCGTTCAAAAACTTCTTGAATATTTATAAAAATTACAGAAATTTTTGTGATTTGCTTTATTTGATTACAACATTCAGTTCTTGTAGTTGTTTCACAAAGTATGCATCTTATGTTTATCAAAGTAAAGCCAAATTTTTGGAACAAAACTGTATTTACGAATAGGAATGCAACATCGAAAGTTTGTTTGTTCCAAATCGAGAATGTGTTTGTGTTTTCTAATTGTAAAGCCACATCGGGCTATCTGCTGAGCCCAACGAGAGGAATCGAAAGCCTCATTTTAGCGTTATAAATCCCTAAACTTATCGCTGTACAAGCGGGGATAATGAATGATCACGGGGATGAGTCTTTATCCTGGATCCTACAAATATAGATAAATAATTACGTGATAACAAACAGAAACTAAAAAGAGTTAACAACACAACACAGTAATAAACAAATTAATATAAGTTAAATATGAAAACCAAGGCAACAAAAACAAGCGATCTGTAGAAGAGCGTCACCTAGAATAATCGTTAGTCACAGAGTAAATATTTAATTGTGATAATTTGAATCGGTAAGGATTTGCCTTATTTATTGATTTGTCGTTTGTTTTATCCAGGTCATATTCTTTCCGTAATTGCTGTAAATCCTTTGACGTAACTTGTGTAACAATATCAAACGTGTATGTAGCATCTCTGAAGAAGGTAAGCTGGTATAACGTTAAAATTCGGGGTATTTCTTATAAATTAAAAGTCTGTTTTCTTGAACCATAAACATAACTGTACACATAATAATCCTTCACGTCTTCAGATTTAGTGGAGATTTATTAAACCTAAAAAATATTCACAGAAGTTAATATTTATTTATATTTTCTACAAAAAGAGACTTAAAAATTTAGGTGATTTTGGAGCAGAGAATTCCTGTTGTAACACAATGTATTGAAGCCGTAGTTGAGGTAGTTCCAAGAGACACAAACACCTCACTGAAGTATCACTCTAAAACTTACTTGCGAGTTGTATGTATGCATATTATGAGTTGCACCATGGTGACGATGAAAGTATTAATACAATTTGTGATAACATTCGTGTAGGTGATTTAATAAAAGCATATATATATATATATACATATAGTTTTTTCCTTTTTCTAAATAAGTAAGTACAGTCAGTCCTCCAGTATCATATACGAGAGAGGTATTATGTATCTGTATTATATGGCAGAAAAATATCCATAGAGAGAGCGGCTTGGAAGAAAAATTTGTCAGAAACGATAGGAATCGTGTTTTTTGTTGTTGTTTTTTTTCAGCTGTACAACTGATATTCAGTTATACGGAGAATGTACGCTAAGGAATGCACGTTCGCAGTAACTTACCTGACTGGTCACTGACGATATGAACAAGTTTCTACGACACGTGCGATATGGTTGAATGGCACGGAAATGTAGCGTGAAACTACTTAACGTCATTGTAGTCGAATCTGGGTTACATTGGTGCAGGAAAAGTCGGATAAATCTAGGTTAATCGTTTTCAAAGAATTATTTTCCAGAAAGTGTGACGAACGTGCTTGTGCGCACTTAGAAACATGGGAATGAGTCAAAAACAGGTGTAGAAACACGTCATTACTCGAACAATCCGATGAATTAAACAGGTATTAAGGTAAAAATTTAAATTTTATCGTGAAATAGACAGACATCCAAGAGTGTTATTTCAGAGACTCTAAACGTTTGACTAAACATAGAGAATGAAAACTTGATAATTTATTCGAAACGTCATGTAAACACAACAACAGCAACAGAAACGCGACTGTAACGATTCCTGTGTTTAAGTTCAACGATTCGATAGAAATTCTTGCCGAATTTGAACTTTTCCTAGTAACCGTTTTCATCCAACAATATTCATGATTTGTACCTTCTATTACATTATATTATTACTCTTATAATCGTATTGGTGTACAATCATCTAAAATCTTACTACAAGTTTATTTCCTTCACTATCACGCTGGTTGATTCACCTAAAATCTTACTACAAGTTTATTTTCTTCACTATCACGCTGGTTGATTCACCTACAATCTTGCTACAAGTTTATTTCTTTCAGTATCGCACTGGTTGATTCACCTACAATCTTACTACAAGCTTATTTCTTGTTTGTTTTTTGAATTTCGCACAAAGCTACTCGAGGGCTATCTGTGCTAGCCGTCCCTAATTTAGCAGTGTAAGACTAGAGGGAAGGCAACTAGTCATTACTACCCACCGCCAACTCTTGGGCTACTTTTTTATCAACAAATAGTGGGATTGACCGTCACATTATAACGCCCCCACGGCTGAAATGGCGAGCATGTTTGGTGCGACGGGGATGCGAACCCGAGACTCTCAGATTACGAGTCGCACGCCTTAACACGCTTGGCCATGCCGGGTCAGCTTATTTCTTTCACTCACACGCTGTTTAATTCACCTACACTCTTACTACAAGTTTATTTCTTTCACTCTCACGCTGTTTGATTCACCTACAATCTTACTAGAAGTTTATTTCCTTCATTGTCACGCTGGTTGATTCACCTACAATCTTATTACAAGTTTATTTCTTACTCTATCACCCTGGTTGATTCACCTATAATCTTGCTACAAGTTTATTTCTTTCACTATCGCGCTGGTTGATTCTCCTACAATCTTGCTACAAGCTTATTTCCTTCACTATCACCCTGGTTGATTCACCTACAATCTTGCTACAAGCTTATTTCCTTCACTATCACGCTGGTTGATTCACCTATAATCATTTGGCTTGCATGATTAAGCTCATCCTTTCACCACTGTTTGACCGTACCAAATGTCAAGGTTAAATCCTTCCCTTACCAAAATAGCACATACGATCCAGTGGTGAATATAGCTCACTTAACTGACACAAACAAATGAAAATGATGATGCATTCTTCTGGGAAGGGATGGTAAGTATAACCTTCACGTAACAGCTGGGTAGACTGAAACTATTCGGATAAGGGTAACAATAGCACGTCGTGAGTCAGCCTCAAACTCGCCAACCATGGGAATAGAACTCAAAAGCGCGAACTCAACCTTCACGTCAAATAAACAAATTGTCATGTCATTACATAAATGATAAAGTATGAAATACTTAGACATGTTTATAAAACAGTTAATCTCTGTAAAAACAAAATAACCATGTAAAAAACAGTCTAAATTTGACACAACAGAATCCATATGAACTTCATATAATAGTAGGTTTACCATACATCCCAGTTTGATGGGTCTGGTGTCCCGTCTGGTTTACTAATTTGTCCTGGTTGACACTGAATTACCTCAGAATGTCCCGGTTTTTGATGAAAAATCACAAACCCTGAAAAGGATACACGGAAAATATTAAAATCTGCATAGAGTCCTAACTTTGTGTTGACAAAAATATATATCTTTTCATTTTATTAATTAGTTGATGGTTAGGGGGAGCCATAGTGCTGTAGCATGCAAGTTTTCAAAGGTATTGCATCAGACGAAATTTACAGACAGCTGATACGGTACCTGTACAAGTATAATGATTCATCACTGGGCTGCTATTGGGGGTACGCGTGTAACGGCAGCTGCATAAGCGGCGAGTATGCAAAGTTTTCTTTGAGGAAGTGTTTGTGATTGTTTTATTAATTATATCAGTCATATGGCACATGCTGAATTTTTTTCGTTCTTTTATTTTAGAAATTAATCCTAGTCATAATGTTCAAAGCTGGTAAAAGAAAGTGCACATTCAACAGTGAATTGCATAAAGAATATCCATTCTTGAAAAAAACTTGTGGCAAGATGGGCAGAGTGAAATGTTAGCAGTGTTCATCTGAGTTCTCTGTTTCACATGGTGGCCACTCAAACATAAAAGATTATTTAAAAAGTGTTAAATAAGTAGCTAGTCTTTCAGTAGCCTCTCAAAGTTCAAGGGTTGATGTGTTATTCAAATAAACTGTGCCTGTAGAGAGTGACTTGTTAATAGCTGCCAAAGAAGCAACTTTTGTTATCACAGTACTGTCCATAACATAAGCTTTAAAACAGCTGATTGCTCTTCCAAACTGATGGCAAAGTTATTTGAACCAAAGTTCAGTTCTGCCAGAATGAAGCCATTATTTTAAATGCTATATATTTAAAAACGGCTAGTATGAGTAGAGAAAGCACTGATAGAGGAGCGAAAACGTTTCGACCTTCTTCAGTGAACCTGACGATGACCCAAGAAAGTCGAAACGTTGTTCGCTCCTCTATCGAGCCGTTTTTACATATATATTTCTCTACAAGTGGGTTTTCTCGACATCACTGATTATCAAAAAACTTGTTGCTTATTGTGGTGACAACTGCAATATAAATTTTGGAGATGTAAAGAGAATGGGGAAAAACAATGTATATAGTCGATTAAAGGAGGAACTTGGCAGAAATATTGTGGGTGTTGGTTGTGGTGCTCATATTGTACATAACTGTCATAGCAGTTGATGTCCTTCCTATTAAAGTGGAAAACTTGGTGGTCAAAATTTACAAATATTTCTATATTTATACTGTGTGTGTTACACACCTAAAATAATTCTGTGAGTTTGTAGAAATTGAGTATAACAAGGTACTTCAACATGAAAATATGTATTTCTGTCTTTGTTACCAGCTGTTGAGAGAATTCTCCAGATTTATGAATGACTGAAGTCATATTTTTGTTCATAAGAACAGTGCCCACTGTTCATAAAAATAATTTTTGAGAGTAAATGTAGAGAAATGTATCTATGGTTTGTTCATGGACAACTAGGCTTGTTCAACAAAGTGAATTTAGCTACAGAATAAACAAAAACATCTGCAAGTGATACTGTTGCAGAACTTAAGTTGAAAACCAACCTGAAAAAAAGACAAGATAATAACTTTATTCCCCTTGGTACAAAAAAGATACTCAGTGTGCTAGAGGATACCAGGCTGACTTGTTTAGGAATAAATTTACCAGTTTTTATGGTTGCTGCCTGTCTTATATCGAGCTGTTGAAAAACAGTTTTGGTGGTGGGGATACTTTGTTTGTATAAAAAACAGTGTTTTCGTGTAGCCTGACATAGAAGCAGTTGCTGAAAAAATTAATGAAATGCTTGGAAATGCTGCAATCAATGATAATGATCTGTTTGATGAAGTTGTTCTTGGTTATCCCTTCTGATCATCAAAATGTCATGAGCTGAAAGCAAAAGAAATAGGTTGTGAAGAAAAATGGGTAGAACTTTTCAACCGCTTTATTTCTGTACCTAATCTCAGGCAAGTTATGGAGTACATTTTTTGTCTACCAGGCACTTCTGCCTCTTTTGAAAGAGTATTTTCAGTGATGAATAGCATTTGGTCCCAAGAAAGAGGTCTAGTGAATGAATCAACAGTAAAAAAAAAAAATTGTTGCACTGTAAACTCAATATTGACTTGAGGTGCAGTGAGTTCTTTGAAAAAACTAAAAACTAAAAGATTTTTTGAAAAAAGTTCATTCAAGTGAAAAATATGAATAGTCACAAAAAAAGTGTTCAATGAAAAATTAATGAAATTTTGATGTTCCTTACCTTGCTGAATTTAAATAAATGTTAGATATACAAACTACCAGTATTCTTTTTTGTGTGTGTGTGACAGCATTAAAGCTTAAGAGGAGTTAGATTATGAAAGCACTTCTTCATTATACCAGTGCCAGTACCTACAATAAAAATTGAAAATTGTCCCGATTTGAGGCTTGGAAATTATGGTAAGCCTATATAATAGTATATCGTCATAATTCGTTTGACACAATAGAATCCATCTGGACCCCCATACAATGATACTTTGTCATAGTTTATACTTGACAGACTGCGGACAGATCGAGGGGGGGGGGGGCTCACGGAAAGAGCCCACGTGGACCTTATGACATTCCGTTATAACCAGAATTGCTAACGTAATCAGATGAATTCGATCACTCTATGTACTATTTTAGTAAAGGGTATTTCTTGTTGTTGTAACGTGAAGTAAATCTCAAGTTATAAAAAATAGTAAAAAAAATCAGTCACGAACTTGCGAGATGTGACAGCTCCGATAACTCAGACCATGTTTTATTGATATCAGCTATATAAAAACACTATTGAAGTAATATATTTCATAAAATTGTAATCAACCAAATACCATTCATTGAATGATATTTTAAACGATTTAGAATTATTTATGTTTTACCTTCACACACAATAATAAATATTACGTAATGTTTTGCACCAATTCTATTGTCGTAACGTTATTAAAAATACACCCAATAGCTCGCGTACACACGTGTACGGGGTAATGACCTCGGTCTGTTTGCGTGGGGCTCATTCAGAGATATCTGTTGAATCTGTAGGAAATTATAGAAACTCTGCGGCCGAGATAAGTATGTTGGGGTAAAAGTCAAGAGGCAGTTAAACCTTTTTCTTTTATACAAATCTCGCATTGCTTTACGTTGAAAACAAAACCAATACTAATAGTAATAAAGGTACAAGCAAATTTAGCCCGTCCGTAAGCTCTGCATCGTGCTAAGTCACTGTAAAGTAAACAAGAGGCTATAAATTAGTTTCATACCAACACAATGGTGAGGGCAAAGACTATCTGTTTGCAACGTTTATAAACAATTGAAGGGATTATCAATCAGGAATCCAATGACAGTTGTTGACGAATGATAAGACAGTGAAACTGTCCTGGAAAGTTATCTGGTATTGTGGAAATCAATAAAAACGGGAAGGTTCGAACATTAATGTAGGTTTTAAATTTTAAAGCCATGAAAACAATTTTAAAATATTACCATATTTGTTTGTTTTTACGATGTATTCGTTTATTTTTTGTCATTAATTCATGTATCCCTCATACAGCAGAGCCACCTATGTATGGGAAGAGGAAGTTGAATGGTAAAGTGATAAATATTAAATTAACAAAACATAAATTTCCGTATTACGGAAAAGTTTTCTGCGAGGTTATTTGTGAAAAGGCCCGGCTTTATTTGGTCTGTATTATTAAATAACCCATAACTTTGGAGAAGAAATATGAAACTTTGTATTTAAATCTAATTATAGACGCAAACCCGAGAATTAAGATTGTGAATAACGTATATTCATTAAGCCTAGCTCCCCGCTAGTACAGCGGTATGTCTCCGGATTTACAATGCTAAAATCAGGGGTTCGATGCCCCTCGGTGGGCTGAGCAGATAGCCCTTTGTGGCTTTGCCATACGACAAACACACACACACATTAAGCCTAATCCTTTCAAAATTTATTCTATGCCCATGATGAGCACAACACAGATAGCCTATTGTTAACAACAAAACTGTTCAGATTACTAGGATGAAAACCGTTCTAACTTATCTTGATTATAGGGAGATCAATGTTCTACCTAATACATTTATTTATTTTACTTGTTAATGATTTTCTTGATAATCATAGAAAACAGAGTTTAAATAAACCTGAAAATGCGTCCAGCTTCAGAAATCGTTTGGCCGAAATACCGTGTTTCTCCGATAATAAGACCTAGTGTGATTTTTGGGGATAGTTTTAATATAAGCCCTACCCTTAAAATAAGCCCTAGTTAAGAGTGGCAGGAAAAGGAAAGAAATAAAAAAAAATAATTTATTAATTAGTTTAATAGTTAGTTAATTAGTTTATTTAAGTATTAATCAGTTAGTTTAATAGTTTAATAATAGTTTATTTTAAATGGTTAGTTTAATAGTTTTACTTTGTAACTTCATTTTTATAATATATCAAAATAAGACATCCCCCGAAAATAAGCCCTAGTGTCATATTTTGGAGTGAAAATTAATATAAGCCCTGTCTTATTTTCGGAGAAACACGGTAGTTCCCATATTTTCTTTGCCTTGCTTTTCTTTGTTTGTAGTTAAGGTCGTGGCTACTGTTCCGCATGATCAGGTGGTTAGGGCGCTCGACTCATAATCTGAAGATCACGGGTTCGACTCACCGTCAAGCCAAATATGCTCGCCCTTTCAGCCGTGGGGATGTTCTAATGTGACGGTCAATCCCACTATTCGTTGTTAAAAAAAGTAACCCAATAGTTGGTAGTGGGTGGCGATGACTATCGCTTGTCTTATATTACTCAATTAAGGGCAGCTAACATAAAGCTACACATTGGGCTATCTCTGCTCTGCTTACCAGGGGTATAAAAAAAACCGGTTTCTTGCGTTGTAATGATGTAGACATACCGATGTGCCACTGGGACCTTTGTCTTGCATCTTTTAAAATTATTTCGTATTTAAACATGTTTTTAATTTATAACTTGTTTAATATCAGGTAAAAAAAGTAGCCCAGCATGGCCAAGCGCGTTAAGGCGTGTACTTCATCGTCCGAGGGTCACGGGTTCGCGCCCGAGTCGCGCCAAACATGCTCGCCCTCACAGCAGTGGGGGCGTTATAATGTGACGGTCAATCCCACTATTCGTTGGTAAAAGAGTAGCCCAAGAGTTGGCGGTGGGTGGTGATGACTAGCTACATTCCCTCTAGTCTTACACTGCTAAATTAGGGACGGCTAGCACAGATAGCCCTCGAGTAGCTTTGTGCGGAATTCAAAAACAAAGAAAGTAAAATGTCTTCTACTGAAATAATGCTTTATACTGAATCCGAAAAATGAAGGTTTACATTTCGTATTCAACAGAAGGATGTTTAGTTAAGAAGAAACAACAGCACAAGGATTGTACACATGATATCATACAGCTGTAGATTAATTACATTATTCTACACCGAACTTTCCCAACAGAAAAAACACAATTTTATTCACTGACTTAGTTTCAAAACAAAATTTATGAACAACAGTTTCTGTCTTATTATTGACAAAAAATTAGTTACACCAAAACACTATGGTCTTCTTAATAAATGTGCTGAAATGAAACATGATAAAAAAAAAAAAACACGTGGGATTTACCGAATCACAACTGGTGAACTATTTGACTGCTTAACCTGTCAAAACAGTTTTTGAACCGTGTAAAAATCTAGCGAATTTGAATATCGTTGTATTGGCAAAATTCTTAGAAAAATTCTTTAATTTTAAAATATCCAAAATACGTAAAATCTCCGTTTTTTTGTAAATATTGTTCACTAAATGTTTCTAAGTTTTAAATTTTCTAGAAGGAAGAACTAAACTGTAAGTGCTGACATCTGTCGAATGCTACACAAGTTAAACTCTATTGGTAGTTATCAAAGAAATATATAAAGTTTAAAATTTCTTCAGCTAGGAATAAAAATACAATTTATAATTTTAAAGACCCAAATTTCAGTCAATACGTATTTAGTCTAAGCCTGTCTGTTAATATTCATATATCATGGATCTACAATATCCTCAATATTTGACTGGATGTAATTTGTTCTCTCTTTTTTCTTCTTTGTGTAATGATGTTTGCTTTCAGATTACGCCAGAAATTAAAATAACTTCAACATACTTCATTTTGGCATTTCTTTTAAAACTTAAAATTAAATGGTTTCAGATAAACACAGTTGAGAACGCATATGCAATTTTAGATACAAAGCTGAATTCAACTACCACGTACACCAAAGGGTAAATTACCGGGTGTGACTAATGTTCAGCTGTTTAGAGTATGATTACATGAATTCTGGATTCGCGGAAGACATCTGCAAAAGCGTGATATACACTCTGTGATCGTGTGTGTGTTTGCGCTATACAAATGGTGGTCAGATCATACTTATTGTCCCCGATGGGTAAACGGTAAGACTACGGTTTTAAAATGCTAACATCTAGAGTTTGATTCCGTATGATCGAGAGAGCGCAGGTGGCCCTTTGTGTATCTTTTCACTAAACTTATTCAATAGCTCAAATGTTGGTGGTAAGTGCTGTTGAATAGCTGCTTTCCATCGGTCTAGTCTGTCAGTTCAAAATTAGGGAAGGCAGATAGTCCTTTGTGTAGCTTTGCGCGAAATTACTTAAATAAACAAGTTACAAATGAAGAACACAAAAAACATTTTTTAATCTAACAACAATGCTGTTGAACCTACACATACATATATATATTAGATGTATGCCCGCCCGCAGGTTTCCTGAAAGTGTTCTGTTTCAGAAGTAAATAAAACTAAAATTAAGAGTAACAAATACTTTTATTTATTTCTTTTGAAGTTCTTGTCATGCTGTGCTGTAGCCTAAAGAGTACATAATTCTTCTCGTGATTCATGACATACGCAAATTTGACTGACGTCACGACAAGACACATTCCAACATTAAGTGGCATCATATTAGTGTTTATGATTGACTGACAGACAACACACCGCTGTACAGTGGTGTAAATGTTTAAGACAGGTAACCTTACCAGGCGGCATTCGGCCAACTTTCGGGGAAATAATGAAGTAATATTTTATATATAGAGTTTTTCTTTACTGCATCCAGCCGATAAGTCGACTTATTTTAAGTTCCTAAATACAGAGATGCCAACTATTTCAAATGACTGAGCATAATGATTGTAGCCAGAGCCCTTTATCATTTGCGGCTACTAGGCCTGACCAATGTGTCTAAGCTGTTTATTATTATATTATTTTTATAACTATTATTATTTATTACTGCTATAGATTGCTCATTTATGACTGTGTTTTGTGTATTTAATAAATAAATTTAAAAAATTATTTTGAAATTATGTCTTTTATTTAGTTCAGAGTAACAAACATACCTGTAAAATAACATTGCACATGCACAAACAGTAAGCAGAAAAAGCCTTTGTGTAAGGACTAGTTTATATCATGTTTATGACACTTATTGTAATAGTTCTGGAGCTGTTGCAGCCTTTGCTTTCATGACAATGTCTCTGGATGGTTGGGAGTTATAACAACATTGTCCATTTGATTGTATACACATCTTATGTGTTATAATACTGCTCAAAACTGAGGTGCTCAAGTTTGGTCTGAACTTGCATTTGTTTTTAGTCACTAAACTAAATATCCTTTCACTGTCAGCATTAAAATGGAAGATTGTAAGAATTCCAAGCATAACCCTACACAGAATGTCATACTTCTGGTTGTTATTTCCATCCTTAACTGTAGACAGCTGAACCCAAAACTTGTCAACATTCAACTGAAGGACACTTTCTGAGAGAGTATCAATTTGATAGTTCAAATATTGCCCTTCCAACTTGTCAATAGTGTCGTGCTCATGTGTATTGACAAGGACAGGATACCTGTCTGTGAAGAAGCGTAGAGAAGAGAAATCTTTGCTGACTTCCAGTTTTGGATCAGCAACCTCTGCGTAAATCAGAAGTTCATCATTTAGAGGGAAATGTTTCATCATGTAATTTGTAGGTTCAATATAGTATTTCTTGACACTGGTATAGAACCTGATCAGGTCCAGGTCCTTTTCATATTTAACAATGTATTCCTTGGCAGCATTTCTAATAGAAACTGCCTCATCAGATTTGTGTAAGGATTCATTGTTGTAGTCAATTTCAGTGATGTTGCTTTCAAGATATTCTGGCCTGATGTATCTGACAAGTATATTTTTAACTTGTGTAATCAGAGTTCTATGCATAATGTGTATGCAAGGTTCTTCTCTTTGCAATATCAAATTGGCTTGCTCAAATAGAGGAATTGTAGACTGAAGAAAAAAGACAAAATAACAAGTTCATTTTGTTGTCGAAGAAAACTGTTAACTTATCTAACTTGCTCTGCGCATAACTTTTCTTGGTTACTTCCTTGCTAGCTTTCGTTTTATTCATCATTTTTCATTGATTGTCTCTTCTTTAGTTCAAGGTCAGACTGCCTAAACATATATTGAGTTATATCAAATGTTTCTTTGTCTGCTTTTCGAGACTGTTGTCTTGTGTCCCTGTGTGGCTGAGAGGATGTCTTGACTGTGTCCCTTTGTGGTTGGGAGGGTGTCTTGACTGTGTCCCTGTATGGCTGAGAGATATCCTGACTGTTAAAGTCTTGATGCCTGACTGAGCTGCACGTTTAGATCCTTCTGAATCTAGTTTTTTCCTTTTCACAGTAAAAATACTTCTTCAATGGCTTCCACATGTGCAATATTCTGCTAAGGCACACCCCAAGTGATAGTCATCTTGTGTTAACAAGTTGTAGAATTTTTTCTTGTTTCTTTGTCATACAATCCTTGAAACTCTTTGAAACGTTGTTTTCTGCTAGCACTTTTGTCTAGAATGTAGTAGATATCTATCAATATATCAGAAACTGAGCAGGGCAGTTCTCTGGAAGCTTTCTGGGCAGCAATATTCATGAGGTGACAGGCACAGCCCATAAAGTAAATGCTAGGCTGTCGTCTTGAGATGTGTCTAATCACGTCTTTACCTATACCAGACATAACTGAGGCATTGTCTGAAGAAAAACTTAGATAGTTTTCCCATGGAATTTTCCTTTTTGTCAGTTCGTGGTCCAAAAGCTTGAAAATATTCTCTCTCGTTAAAGCTTCTTTCCATTCCACCATTGTCAAAAGAGAACAAACAATTTTTTCAAGCAAAGAGTCAAGATATCGTACAACCACTAAATACAGTTTTGAGTCATTCATGTCTGTGGATCCATCTGTGGCTAAACTGTAAACACTGTTAGTAAATATGCTTGAAATCATTTTGTCATCTTCACAACCCAACACTTGTACAATGGCTGTAGTTTTGGTTCTAGCACAGCCATATGTTTTCGCTATATCAGAGTTTGGGAACATTTTTCTGAAAAAATGACCTGCATGATCGGCTATAGCTGGGGGTAAATTATGAGCAATGACGAATTGCGTGAACATCACTTCTGCATTTATGGTTTCATGTTCTGAATTTTTACTCATAAATGTCGTTACCTGCATCGTTTTTGTCTTCGCCTCAGCCTTTTGTTGGTGAGATGCCGATTTTGTATGTCTGGAATAATCGTTTATCCCGCCATGCGCCACAGAAAAATCGATGTGACAAACTGTACAAAACACATGACTGTCACTGACTTTTGATGCAATGACCAGATAATTTGCACTATACTCTTTCCTAAATTTTTGATTCACAGTTTTAGTCCTTTTAGATTTGCCAGAAACAAGACAATCTGGTGAACGAGGCCTCTTTTTTTCCATCTTGTGAACGATCGCATTGGTGTTCCTATGCCGCTTAAAAACGAGAAATACCCATCTACGCGAGCGCTGATTGGCTGACAAGCACTGATTACGTAACTATGGGTTCCCCCACGTACCTGTATGGAGAAGCACCGCACTCAAACTATTGGTAGACGTCGGAGATACAAATATTTTTTATTATTTCAAGCACAAACATGATTATCACAAGTAGTCATTTGGGCTGTCTTTCATTTATTATTAAAATTTATTTGTATATCACTAGAAATTTTCTTTTTACCCCTTTCAAGACCTGGGGGAACAATTTATCACTTTATTGTATAGGCCTATATAATATATAATAATTTGGGAGTTGCACCAAGTCGTAATATTTGTCTGTATGAGCGTATAGTCGTATTGTATACACCAAAATCGTAATGGTTGGCATCTCTATAAATATACAAATTTTGCCAATTCAACTATTTGAAAAAACACAATAAAATCCATGAAAACGGTGAACATTTTTTCAAGTAATAACAAAGTTGAAAACAAAATCTGTGTGTGTTTGTTTTTCTTATAGCAAAGCCACATCGGGCTATCTGCTGAGCCCACCGAGGGGAATCGAACCCCTCATTTTAGCGTTATAAATCCGGAGACATACCGCTGTACTAGCGGGGGCCCAAAACAAAATCTTAACTTCTAGTACAGACATTAATTTTATTAGAATTGTAGTTTTAAAGTAATTACTTAGTTGACAAAATGATGCACCTCAGGTGAGTAGATGAAGTATAAATATCAAGGGTATTTATCTACAAGTGTAACGTGGTCCCAACACACGAACATAAAACAGATTTTATTGTGGAAAATACCTACAACACTTTCTTCCATGTCCGTGACGTATAACTCTACCAAACATGAAACCAAACATGAAATTGTCTAGAACTGATTGGTCTATTTCTGCTTGTTTTGTATTACAGACTGATATCATCAATGTCAAGACTGCTTGTTTTAGTATTACAGGTTGATATAATCAAGTCAACTCTGTAGAAAGACTGCTTGTTTTAGTATTACAGGTTGATATAATCAAGTCAACTCTGTAGGAAAACTGCTTGTTTTAGTATTACAGGTTGATATAATCAAATCAACTCTGTAGAAAGACTGCTTGTTTTAGTATTGCAGGTTGATATAATCAAGTCAACTCTGTAGAAAGACTGCTTGTTTTAGTATTACAAGTTGATATAATCAAGTCAACTCTGTTGAAAGACTGCTTGTTTTAGTATTACAGGTTGATATAATCTAGTCAACTCTTTAGAAAGACTGCTTGTTTTAGTATTACAGATTGATATAATCAAGTCACCTCTGTAAGAATATTGCTTGTTTTAGTATTACAGGTTGATATAATCAAGTCAACTCTGTAGAAAGACTGCTTGGTTTGTGTTACAGATTGATATAATCAAGTCAACTCTGTAGAAAGACTGCTTGGTTTGTGTTACAGATTGATATAATCAAGTCAACTCTGTAAGAATATTGCTTGTTTTAGTATTACAGGTTGATATACTCAAGTCAACTCTGTAGAAAGACTGCTTGGTTTGTGTTACAGATTGATATAATCAAGTCAACTCTGTAAGAATATTGCTTGTTTTAGTATTACAGGTTGATATAATCAAGTCAACTCTGTAGAAAGACTGCTTGTTTTAGTATTACAGGTTGATATAATCAAGTCAACTCTGTAAGAATATTGCTTGTTTTAGTATTACAGATCGATATAATAAATCTCAACTCTTTGGAAGCCCCTAGTGTTGTGTTACACATTGATTTCACCAATGTCAATTCTATGGGAAGACTACTTGTTATAGTACTATGGGCTCCTTCAGACAGAGACCTATGGGCTGAATTAAACAAATGATGTTAATTGTACCGTGGCGCCTTCCAACGTCTCAACGGTAAGAATGAAGGTTTCAATGCTGTGATGGTCAAAGCACAGATAGACCATTATATAGCTTTTCGCTTAACAAGAACCAAATCATGGGTCATTGCCCTGTAAAATTGGATGTATTTGTTTATGATAAAATTTTAATATATTGCGCCAGTAAAGTTTTACGTCTAAACCTGATAACTTAACACAAAAGAGGCTGTTTTATGTTTATTTGTATGTGCGCAACGTATTGGCCAACATTGCACTAGTGGTGGGCCATATAGTATTTTTGAGTGTTATTGCAGTGCTCGGATACCTGTTATTAGTATTAAGAAAAAGTAATACAGTGGAATGTAAGAACCATTAAACAAACAAGTTTCAAATTCAAAGGAGCTAAAACTAAACTTCGTGTTTACTTTCATTTATTTAATTTCCTTGATGGATGACGGGCTAGTTGAAACTGTCTTGAGTACATCACAGCTGAACAAACTTGCTTATATGTAACATAAGTAATGATTGACAGTCTTATCTGTTTTCAATTTCGCGGAAAGCTACACGAGAGCTATCTGCGCTAACCATCCCTAATTTAGCAGTGTAAGACAAGAGGGAGGGCAGCTGGTCATCTTCATCTACCGGGTTAATCTTTTACTAACGAATAGTGGGATTGACCGTCACATTAAATTTCCCCCACGGACGAAAGGGCGACCATGTTTGGTGTGATGGGGATTTGAAGCCACGACTCAGATTAGGGGTCGAGTGCCCTAACCACCTGGCCATGCCTGGCCTCTGTCAGTCCTAACATACACTTAACTTATATTTTAACTGTATGAAGTTACTCTGTATTATTATTTGTATAAATTAACAGTATGATGAAACTGAATATTGACAGTTTTATAAAACTAGTTTTATCCTTTTTAACTGGATGTAGCACATTCTTGGTGCTTGGTGCTTAAACTACAAAAAAACAAACAGTACTACTGATAAATATTTCCCTCAGTAGCTCAGCGGTTTGGCTTTATAACGTTAAAAACGACTTTTGATGTTCATGATGGACAGAGCACAGATGGCACATTGTGTTGTTTTGCTCTTAACAACAAACAAATGAAGACGTAAAACACGCAAAGGTATCAAAAAAGCCTAAAAATATTACACAATTAATTAATTCGTTATTATTGAAGTTAAGGCTGCTGAGAACTCACGGCAGAACTTATTTATTAACATTAAACTTAATCATCAATATTTACTCAGTCACAAAAATAATTGATTTTTATTAGTTATCATTATAATTAAAATAAATAATTACGTTTTGGAATAAATACAAATTAATTAACAATTTTTATAGCGGTTCTTGCTACAGAATCTGTTAATAACTTAGAAACTTATGCCGGTGAACTAAAGTTTTATATATATACATATATCTAAGTTAAAACTGTTAGAGCAGTATATATATTTTTAGCTGACAACAACCATGTATTTTTCATCCATGGTTGCTGTCCCTGTAACTTGCAGGTGTCTTCGTGTTCCGAGGGCGACTTCAAACGTCAACAAACAAGTTCACGTCCTTGTTTTGCTTTAAAGACAAAATATAAAACAGTTATCTAAAACCTTTTATTAAAGCTCCAGGTTTCAACTGTTATATATAGAGAATGTACCCTACATGAAGTAAGCACCAATAGCTAATTCATAGAGAAATATTCAGAGTTATACGTCATCCTAAATGTTCCTTCTCAACCTATAGCCCCCCCCCCCGCTAGTAGAGCGGTATGTCTACAGATTTACAACGCTAAAATCACGGGTTTGATTCCCCTCGGTTGGCTCCGCAGATAGCCTAATGTGGCTTTGCCATAAGAAAACACTGACACACTCAGCCAATATCTAAACAAGTATTTAAGGCTATTTTAATTCATTTTACACGTAATTTCTATGATATTAGGCTTCGTGTTCCATTTTTAAATGATTGTTAAGCCCAATGGACTATAGATTTATCAGAGTAACAATAATTTTCATGGAAAACACAGTAACAGTTTCTCTCTGGTGTTGCTTCAATTGTAACCTGACGAGAAAATAGAATTACCACTTTCATTTCATTCTACGTACTGATTTTTTACTCGAATGGTAAAACTTACTTTCGATGAGTTTCAAAACAGACTTAACTTTCTGCTGGTAGATTTATTTACAACCAATTTAAAACTCTGATAATCTTCCTATGGGTCTCTTACAAGATATTATTACCGTTACTATTTTCAGAATTATTAGCTCAGCACTGAAATATAAATATTTTTTCAATACTAAGATGAAAAATTTTGATGTCCGTATTTTCAAAGGTATATTGGGTTCAAAAAACACCATATGTGCAAGTAAAGCTTGCAAAACGAACTGTTACGACCATTAGAAACATACGACAGAAAAACAAACAAAAATGTTAATCTCAGTAAAAACGGAAAATTAAAAACAAATAGTGATTTCACGTTTTGAGTATTTTCAATGTTCAAGGTCAGCAAATTAAGTTGAACACGTTTTGTCGAGAAGTAAAACAGACTTGGAGGTTTATAACATTCGAAAATTGTTCTTAAATACTTTTAGTGTTCGCACATGACTAGTAATCGTAATATTACAATTTGATTACAATATAATAAAGAAGATCATCACAATATATTTATTTTTGATGTTTAAGCGTCCGAAGAAAAAATATTTATAACATATATAGAAATATATTCAGTGATTTTTCTCTTACTTTAACTTACGAGCTAAGTCATGCTAACCAAGATAATAAAAAACTGTGTACATCTAGAGGACAGAAAAGTTAACTTTTAATAGCCCCCCCCCAGTGGCTCAGCGGTATGTCTGCGGACTTACAACGCTACAATCCGGATTTCGATACCCGTGGTAGGCAGAGCACAGATAGCCCATTGTATAGCTTTATGCTTAATTCAAAACAACAACAACTTTTAATAAGGTGGGAATTTAAAAAAAAACATTTGAAAGCTTAGAAACGGCCAACTATGTAGAGTTTTGTGTAATACTTCAGCATTTAACGCATACGTATAAAATAACGATTTTTGTCTAATTTGTTGCAATACGTTACAAGCTTCAATAAACAGTATCTGTATGGATCTAGTAATCTATACTGATGGACGGCCAACATACGTCTTTAAAACAAAAATAGATGAGTGCTAGGCTAAATACTGGAAGACTTGTATCAAATATCTAGGAGAAATAAGTATATTGTTCATCGTTCATTAGAGCTGATAAAGTTAATGAAGTCTTACACTATCAAATAGTCGCTTCATCATTATATAAATCTGAAAATATATAATAAGTAAAAACGTACATGGGAATAAACGTCACTTCGATAGCTCTTTGGCTAGGGCCAGAAGGAAGATCACCTTGAGGATGAACTAAGAACTGACATTCACAGCTACAGTCATCTGGAGATATAATGACTTTATTACATAACTAAGAACTGGCCTTCACAGCTACAGTCATCTGGAGATATAATGACTTTATTACATAACTAAGAACTGGCCTTCACAGCTACAGTAATCTGGAGGTATAATGACTTTATTACATAACTAAGAACTGGCCTTCACAGCTACAGTCATCTGGAGATATAATGACTTTATTACATAACTAAGAACTGGCCTTCACAGCTAAAATCATCTGGAGATATAATGACTTTATTACATAACTAAGAACTGGCCTTCACAGCTACAGTAATCTGGAGGTATAATGACTTTATTACATAACTAAGAACTGGCCTTCACAGCTATAGTCATCTGGAGATATAATGACTTTATTACATAACTAAGAACTGGCCTTCACAGCTACAGTAATCTGGAAGTATAATGACTTTATTACATAACTAAGAACTGACCTTCATAGCTACAGTAATCTGGATGTATAATGACTTTATTACATAACTAAGAACTGACCTTCATAGCTACAGTCATCTGGAGATATAATGACTTTATTACATAACTAAGAACTGGCCTTCACAGCTACAATCATCTGGAGATATAATGACTTTATTACATAACTAAGAACTGACCTTCATAGCTACAGTCATCTGGAGGTATAATGACTTTATTACATAACTAAGAACTGGCCTTCACAGCTACAGTCATCTGGAGATATAATGACTTTATTACATAACTAAGAACTGGCCTTCGCAGCTACAATCATCTGGAGATATAATGACTTTATTACATAACTAAGAACTGGCCTTCACAGCTACAGTAATCTGGAGGTATAATGACTTTATTACATAACTAAGAACTGGCCTTCACAGCTACAATCATCTGGAGATATAATGACTTTATTACATAACTAAGAACTGGCCTTCACAGCTACAGTAATCTGGAGGTATAATGACTTTATTACATAACTAAGAACTGGCCTTCACAGCTATAGTCATCTGGAGATATAATGACTTTATTACATAACTAAGAACTGGCCTTCACAGCTACAATCATCTGGAAATATAATGACTTTATTACATAACTAAGAACTGGCCTTCACAGCTACAGTAATCTGGAGGTATAATGACTTTATTACATAACTAAGAACTGGCCTTCACAGCTACAGTAATCTGGAGGTATAATGACTTTATTACATAACTAAGAACTGGCCTTCACAGCTACAGTCATCTGGAGATATAATGACTTTATTACATAACTAAGAACTGGCCTTCATAGCTACAATCATCTGGAGATATAATGACTTTATTACATAACTAAGAACTGACCTTCACAGCTACAGTCATCTGGAGATATAATGACTTTATTACATAACTAAGAACTGGCCTTCACAGCTACAATCATCTGGAGATATAATGACTTTATTACATAACTAAGAACTGGCCTTCACAGCTACAGTAATCTGGAGGTATAATGACTTTATTACATAACTAAGAACTGACCTTCATAGCTACAGTAATCTGGAGGTATAATGACTTTATTACATAACTAAGAACTGACCTTCATAGCTACAGTCATCTGGAGATATAATGACTTTATTACATAACTAAGAACTGGCCTTCACAGCTACAATCATCTGGAGATATAATGACTTTATTACATAACTAAGAACTGACCTTCATAGCTACAGTCATCTGGAGGTATAATGACTTTATTACATAACTAAGAACTGACCTTCATAGCTACAGTAATCTGGAGGTATAATGACTTTATTACATAACTAAGAACTGACCTTCATAGCTACAGTCATCTGGAGATATAATGACTTTATTACATAACTAAGAACTGGCCTTCACAGCTACAATCATCTGGAGATATAATGACTTTTTTACATAACTAAGAACTGACCTTCATAGCTACAGTCATCTGGAGGTATAATGACTTTATTACATAACTAAGAACTGGCCTTCACAGCTACAGTCATCTGGAGATATAATGACTTTATTACATAAATAAGAACTGGCCTTCACAGCTACAATCATCTGGAGATATAATGACTTTATTACATAACTAAGAACTGGCCTTCACAGCTACAGTAATCTGGAGGTAAAATGACTTTATTACATAACTAAGAACTGGCCTTCACAGCTACAGTAATCTGGAGGTATAATGACTTTATTACATAACTAAGAACTGGCCTTCACAGCTACAGTAATCTGGAGGTATAATGACTTTATTACATAACTAAGAACTGGCCTTCACAGCTACAGTAATCTGGAGGTATAATGACTTTATTACATAACTAAGAACTGGCCTTCACAGCTACAATCATCTGGAGATATAATGACTTTATTACATAACTAAGAACTGGCCTTCACAGCTATAGTCATCTGGAGATATAATGACTTTATTACATAACTAAGAACTGGCCTTCACAGCTACAGTAATCTGGAGGTATAATGACTTTATTACATAACTAAGAACTGGCCTTCACAGCTACAGTAATCTGGAGGTATAATGACTTTATTACATAACTAAGAACTGGCCTTCACAGCTACAATCATCTGGAGATATAATGACTTTATTACATAACTAAGAACTGGCCTTCACAGCTACAGTAATCTGGAGGTATAATGACTTTATTACATAACTAAGAACTGGCCTTCACAGCTATAGTCATCTGGAGATATAATGACTTTATTACATAACTAAGAACTGGCCTTCACAGCTACAGTAATCTGGAGGTATAATGACTTTATTACATAACTAAGAACTGGCCTTCACAGCTACAGTCATCTGGAGATATAATGACTTTATTACATAACTAAGAACTGGCCTTCACAGCTACAATCATCTGGAGATATAATGACTTTATTACATAACTAAGAACTGGCCTTCACAGCTACAATCATCTGGAGATATAATGACTTTATTACATAACTAAGAACTGGCCTTCACAGCTACAGTAATCTGGAGGTATAATGACTTTATTACATAACTAAGAACTGGCCTTCACAGCTACAGTCATCTGGAGATATAATGACTTTATTACATAACTAAGAACTGACCTTCATAGCTACAGTCATCTGGAGGTATAATGACTTTATTACATAACTAAGAACTGGCCTTCACAGCTACAGTAATCTGGAGATATAATGACTTTATTACATAACTAAGAACTGGCCTTCACAGCTATAGTCATCAAGAGATATAATGACTTTATTACATAACTAAGAACTGGCCTTCACAGCTACAGTAATCTGGAGGTATAATGACTTTATTACATAACTAAGAACTGGCCTTCACAGCTATAGTCATCTGGAGATATAATGACTTTATTACATAACTAAGAACTGGCCTTCACAGCTACAGTAATCTGGAGGTATAATGACTTTATTACATAACTAAGAACTGGCCTTCACAGCTACAGTAATCTGGAGGTATAATCACTTTATTACATAACTAAGAACTGGCCTTCACAGCTACAGTCATCTGGAGATATAATGACTTTATTACATAACTAAGAACTGGCCTTCACAGCTACAATCATCTGGAGATATAATGACTTTATTACATAACTAAGAACTGACCTTCATAGCTACAGTCCTCTGGAGGTATAATGACTTTATTACATAACTAAGAACTGGCCTTCATAGCTAAAATCATCTGGAGATATAATGACTTTATTACATAACTAAGAACTAGCCTTCACAGCTACAGTCATCTGGAGATATAATGACTTTATTACATAACTAAGAACTGGCCTTCACAGCTACAGTAATCTGGAGATATAATGACTTTATTACATAACTAAGAACTGGCCTTCACAGCTACAATCATCTGGAGATATAATGACTTTATTACATAACTAAGAACTGACCTTCATAGCTACAGTCATCTGGAGGTATAATGACTTTATTACATAACTAAGAACTGGCCTTCATAGCTAAAATCATCTGGAGATATAATGACTTTATTACATAACTAAGAACTAGCCTTCACAGCTACAGTCATCTGGAGATATAATGACTTTATTACATAACTAAGAACTGGCCTTCACAGCTACAGTAATCTGGAGGTATAATGACTTTATTACATAACTAAGAACTGGCCTTCACAGCTACATTCATCTGGAGATATAATGACTTTATTACATAACTAAGAACTGACCTTCATAGCTACAGTCATCTGGAGGTATAATGACTTTATTACATAACTAAGAACTGGCCTTCATAGCTAAAATCATCTGGAGATATAATGACTTTATTACATAACTAAGAACTAGCCTTCACAGCTACAGTCATCTGGAGATATAATGACTTTATTACATAACTAAGAACTGGCCTTCACAGCTACAGTAATCTGGAGATATAATGACTTTATTACATAACTAAGAACTGGCCTTCACAGCTACAATCATCTGGAGATATAATGACTTTATTACATAACTAAGAACTGACCTTCATAGCTACAGTCATCTGGAGGTATAATGACTTTATTACATAACTAAGAACTGGCCTTCATAGCTAAAATCATCTGGAGATATAATGACTTTATTACATAACTAAGAACTAGCCTTCACAGCTACAGTCATCTGGAGATATAATGACTTTATTACATAACTAAGAACTGGCCTTCACAGCTACAGTAATCTGGAGGTATAATGAATTGATTATGCAAATAAGTACATGAAAAGGACAATCATTAAAATATTCACTGAAACACTTTACGAAAATATATCCTACATCTGTTCGACTCATCTGACAAGAAGAAAAAACCTAACTAAGCTTATGAATGCCACGCGAAAGTGATAATAAGTGAAAACACATATCAGAGACAGACTTCATAATTCATGTTTTTTTAAATATATATTTTATGTAAACTAGAGAAAATATCTTAAGTATGAAGAGAAGATTGTATGTGGTGTTGCTGTATTTATGTTGCCCTGATGAGACACAATAGGAATTGTTTTGTACGAGAAAGATATAATGATTAAAGACTTTTATGGCTCAACGATAAAGTTTTGATACTCGCAATGGGCTGAGACAGATATGTAGATATGCACTTAACAATAAACAATGTTTCTTTTTTAGAGTAAGATATACGTCATTATTTGAATGTATACACATATTTTAGCCGTAGAAGATAAGACAAACAGAGTTAAAGTATAACAGTTACCATGGGAAACAGTCCAGCCTACGGACGCTTCAGTTTTATTGATGATTTGTGTCCACATCGTACCGGTCTCTCTACAGGTTACCCAACCTAAGTAAATCACCCCTCTGGGTGCATTATGAAACGAGGTTGGTCAACTTGGATTTTAAATTTGATGGCCTGCATAAGCGAAAAATTCAAAATCATATATGAGCGACTGAAGCCACAGGTTAATATTCCTTAAGTGTTACGAAACAAAAAATGGAAGATGTGCGAGTCTTCCAAACGAAATCGCAACTAAATTTTGTTTTGTACAAAATACATGAAATGTTATATGAAATCAAAATAAAAGCAACGTTCATAAGATATATAAAAGACGTTTAGACTACTACACCTGAAAACTACATTTCATATCTTTTGGTTTACGAGAAAACAACGCGACTGATCAAATATTGGGGATATAAATTATACACGGAAGTGAAAACAACTCATGGTGCAAATGATATATTGACTTAGAAAATTTATAATACATTTAAAGCCTTACATGTTGCGAATCGTCCTGGTGGAATATTCAAAGGTTTCCATCAATGGTGGCGTACTGAGTGAGGTTCATTGTCATCTCGTAATAAACTTTGTACGAACGTTCGATCACATATAGCGAACAATTGGAAGTAAAAACAGAATCAAATACAGTCATGTGAAAAAACTAGGACACCCTATGAAAGCCTCTGTATTTTTGTAACATTTTTGGATATATAAATATTTAAATCTGAATTTTAACAATACTGAGAGATTATAGGAATATAACTAAACAATTAAAACTGAAGAAAAGACTTTTCAAGATCTTCTGTAAATGTCATGCCAGAAAAATGCATATTCTAACTGAGGAAAAAGTTAGGACACCTCCACATTTATTCACACTTAAAATGGGTTAACTCACATACAGGTGTATCACACCAGGTGCACATAATTAGAAGATCGTTACTCAGCATTTTGAATGAGACTAACCCTATTTAAACCTCAGACATTTAGTTTGGTGTGCTCCTGACTGTTGAAGTGAGAGTGAGCACCATGGTGAGAGCAAAAAGAGCTGTCTGAGGCCTTCAGAAAGAAAATTGTAGCAGCTTATGAGTCTGGTAAGGGATTTAAAAAGATCCCAAAAGATTTTCAAATCAGCCATTCCACTGTCCGGAAAATAGTCAACAAGTGGAGGGATTTCAAAACAACTGCCAACATGCCCAGGTCTGGTCGTCCAAGCAAGTTCACCCCGAGAGCAGACCGCAAGATGCTAAAAGAGGTCTCCAAACACCCTAACATGTCATTACGGGACTTACAGCAGTCTCTGGCTACTGTTGATGTGAAAATGCATGCTTCTACAATCAGAAAGAGACTGCACAAGTTTAACTTGCATGGGAGGTGTAAGGAGGAAACCTTTGCTCTCTGAGAGAAACATCAAGACCAGACTGAAGTTTGCCAGAGAGAATGTAGACAAAGACGAGGACTTCTGGAATAATGTTCTTTGGACAGATGAGTACAAAACTGAATTATTTGTACACCAGAACAGAGGACATTTGGCGTAAACCAAATACAGCATTCCAGGAAAAGAACCTCATACCAACTGTGAAGCATTGAGGTGGAAATGTCATGGTTTGGGGCTGCTTTGCTGCAGCAGGACCTGGACAGCTCACAATCATAGAATCCACCATGAATTCTACTGTGTATCAGAGGGTGCTTGAGGATCATGTGAGACCATCTGTACGAAAATTAAAGCTGAAGCGGAACTGGACCCTGCAACACGACAATGACCCAAAACATACCAGTAAATCCACCAAGAACTGGCTGAAAACTAAGAAATGGAAAGTCCTGGAATGACCGAGTCAAAGCCCAGATCTTAATCCCATTGAGATGCTGTGGGGTGACTTGAAACGGGCTGTACATGCAAGAAAACCCTCAAACATCTCACAGCTGACAGAATTCTGCATTGAGGAGTGGGACAAACTTTCTTCAGACCAATGTCAGAGATTGGTAGATGGCGACAAGACGCGTCTCACTGCAGTTATTTCAGCCAAAGAGGGTAACACTAGCTATTAAGGGGTAGGGTGTCCTAACTATTTCCTCAAACAGAATATGCATTTTTGTAGAATTACATTTACGGAAGATCTTAAAAGTCTTTTCTTCAGTTTTAATTGTTTAGTTATATTCCTATAATCTCTCAGTATTGTTGAAATTGAGATTAAATATCTATATATCCAAAAATGTTACAAAAATACACAGGCTTTCATAGGGTGTCCTAATTTTTTCACATGATTGTATGTCTATGCGGATACCAATTGTATCTACGTATTCACAAAAATTTATTGCTTCGAAAGCATAAATAGAATTTTATACATTAAATGTTTCAAAGCAATACTTAGGTTTTATATAAATTTTGATTCGTGTACTCTCGTTCTCAAGCTAAAAGCACATTAAAATAACCGGTAAAAATAGATAAAAAATTTAGATTTTTACTGTTTGAAGCAAAACGAATCCAAGATAGTATTACAAATTTCTTATGTTTTTTAACGAAGGTAAAGTTGAATATATAATTAGTAACGTGCAAACCTAATGGTAGGCCTGGCATGGTCAGGTGGTTAGAGCGTTTGACTTGTAATCTGAGGGTCGTGGGTTTAATCTCTGTCTCACCAAACATGCTCACCTTTTCAGCTGTGGGGGCATAATAATGTGACGGTCAATTCCACTATTCGTTGGTAAAAGGATAGCACAAGAGTTGGCGGTGGGTCGTGATGATCAGCTGCCTTCCCTCTAGTCTTACACTGCTAAATTAGGGATGGCTAGGACAGGTAACCATCGTATAGCTTTGCGTAGAAATTCAAAACAAACAAACAGGCCTAATACATTATTTGTTTGGCCACACCCTATACTGCAGACTCCACATTCGCCCATTCACGGCTCATTAACACAGGAAAACACAGACATACATTATGCTGAAGTGTATATAATATTAAGTACTTTAACAGCTATACATTTTTACGTTTCCACTCAACAGCTTATACGTCAAAATATAGAGTAGAATGGAAACTCAATAGGCATAATATTTATGATAAAAATGCTTTTATTTTTATACATTTCAATTAATTTGTCTATTGCAAATTAAAATCATTCTTTAGTAATTAATTATATTAATTAATGACATTAGCCCAGTGTTTTAGTGACAGGCGATGGCTTTAACCACTTTGTTTTATCAAACCTTAATCTCTTTCCCTAATTTCCGTTCCTTAACACATCAACTCCATAATACTACACCTCCGCTCTGAGTAGTTGAAATAATACTTTCCCAATGTTACAGCAGTTATCGATTCTTTAACTGCCCTGTTTATAAATAACTATAACTCAGTCAATCTGTTTTAAACTTATATAAATAAACGTCAATATGGTGGTGTGTGCATCAATCAGTACCAAACTTAACACACTGATACAGGGTGACATGAGAAAGGCCATATAATTTCACAGTGACAAAATTTTGAAACTACATGTCATTCTTGTTGAATTTAATACAGAATAATGTTTGTTAGTGTTCATTTTGAATTTCGTACAAAGCTACACGAGGGCTACCTGCGCTAACCGTCCCTAATTTAGCAGTGTAAGACTAGAGAAAAGGCAGCTAGTAATCACCACCCACCGCCAACTCTTGGGTTACTCTTTTACCATCGAATTGTGGGATTAACCGTCATATTATAACGCACCCACGGGCCTTAACCACCTGGTCATGCTAGGCCAGGCATTGAAAGAGTTGTAATTATTCTTTTAAACTTTTAACCTTCCGTTAAGAATATTAGTAAGGTACTTTAGACAGTATCATCGAAATGCGTTGTAGTACTTAATGTGCTTTTTATTTCACAATAATTACATACACACATTCATCTGGAGCGATTCTGAATTGAAACCTTGTTGTTCTGTCGTCTGGAGCTTGGTTCAGCTACTTTTAAAGGTTTCGGAACCTCCAGAGATATAGGAATGGATACATGTAAAGTGTTCCTTAGTCGAAAACTGCTCGTGTTGCTTTCTTCCACATAATAAAATAGTTCACTCAACGAAACTCAGAATTGAAATAAATAAATGTTTAATTTACATCTATATTTTAATTATTAAAAAAAATGACTGGAAAAGAAGAAGGCTTATTAGCTCCACCTACGGTTTAGATTGTCAAACAAACTCCGTTACCATTACCTTCAGTGAAACCGGCAATTAGTTTGTTTGTTTGTTTTTGAATTTCGCACAAAGCTACTCGAGGGCTATCTCTGCTAGCCGTCCCTAATTTAGCAGTGTAAGACTAAAGGGAAGGCAGCTAGTCCTCACCACCCACCGCCAACTCTTGGACTACTTTTTTACTAACGAATAGTGGGATTCACCGTCACATTATAACGCCTCTACTGTTGAAAGGGCGAGCATGTTTGGCGCGACGGGGATGCGAACCCGCGACCCTCAGATTACGAGTCGCACCCCTTAACACGCTTGGCCATGCCGGGCCCATTTTATGATGGGTTCCACTCGGACCCCGGAAGAGTGACTACGGAACATTTCTAAGGAAGACTCACCAGGGTTAACTGTCAGTATTATGTAGTAGTTTGTTAAGGTAAAACGTTTAGAATCTATATAAGTTTCAGGTCATATTTTCTTATTCTTCAGCCTTGCTTTATGTTCTTAGCATAAAACTAATCAATGACTCATCTTCGTTGTTTCCTTTAGGGCGATCGAACCCTAGTATTTTCCGACTAAAATAAGACGTGTTATTATAATAGGTGTAAAATGGCAACATTTTTCCTTTTGTTTTAGTTCACAAAAGGGCAACAAACCAAAGCAAACCGTTATCACTATCTATTGAACATACGATATATGTCAAATAATCCATGTAGCATTATTTCATTGTTCATGTTTACTATGAACAAAACAACGATCATCCTTTAATTACGTATAGTTAGATAACTTTTCAAACCTGAACCACATCAACTCTAGTTATATATGATAATGTTGACAAATAACGTTTTAGGCTTAAAAAATAAAATCATAATATTATTATTATAATAATATTCTTTGTCAAAAAGTACGGCCACATTTAATTATAATAAATAATCTATTAAACTCTAGTTTGGCTTGTCTTGAATTTCGCGAAATGCTAATCTAAAGCTATCTGCATAAGTCGCTATTAATTTAGCAGTATTAGACTAGGGGAATGACAGCCAGCTAGTCGACACCATCCACCGCCAACCATTAGGTTACTCGTCTATCAACGAATAGGGGATTTAGTGGTACACTATAACGCTCCCACGGCTGAAAGGACGAACGTCTTCGATCACTGTAAAAAAAAAATTGGAGTAAAATATCAGATTATATCTCTGCATAATTTAATATTTCTTTTGATCATAATTTGGAAGTAATAGGATCGCAATCGATTCAATGATACGCTGATTAGCTACCATAGTTCGAGTAGTATTTTAACTATAATCTAAAACATTGGACATTGTTGGATATAACATGGCGAAGGTTCTATCTAGGAGAAACAAACTCTGCGGCAATCTTGAGCTCGAAAGGCGGTACGTCAGTAAATTCCGGACACATCAATTCCGAATCGTCTGATTTGTAAGCCTAAAGCATAAGGTAAAATATAAAGACGTCACCCTTAATTTAGATTCATTGATTTAGTGTAAATTATTTTATCTTACGTCACGGTTTGAAGTGTTAACCACGAAAAATATAATCACAAAGCTATTACGAAGTTCACAATGAATATCAGAAACAGTGGGGTACTTACAAGATTTAATTACGAATGTATTACATAATAAATAACGCCCGGTATGGCCAGGTAGTTAAGGCACACGACTCGTAAACCAAGGGTCGCGGGTTCAAATTCCTGTCACATGTTCGCACTTTCAGCCGTGGGGGCGTTATAATGTGACGGTCAATCCCACTATTCGTTTGTAAAAGAGTAGCCCAAGAGTTGGCTGTGGGTTGTGATGACCAGCTGCCTTCCCTCTAGTCAGCACAGATAGCCCTCGAGTAGCTTTGTGCGAAACTCAAAAAACAAACAATCCCTCTAGTCTTACACTGTTAAATTAGGGACGACTGGCACAGATTGCTCTCGCGTAGCTTTGCGCGAAATTCGTAACAAACATTTCTTAGAAAATGGCAGTTTTTGAAACAACGAACTGTTCGTTAAACAACACATCCTTTAAAACTACAATAATACATGTTCATATCACTTGAACTTAGTTAACACTTGTACATCAGTAGTAATGTAACATTACAAATGTTCAAAGTGTTCACACACTTTAGCACCTAAATATACACCTATCACAAACTGAAGTCGAGTGCTCTTTCTGAGAAATAGTTTTTATTCACATGCCTAATTGTACTTTAAAAGTTTTTATGCTTTATGGTTTGGTTTGAATTTCGCGCAAAGCTACATGAGGGCTAACTCAACATAACTTAGAAGCCTAGAAACCTGGTTTCCATAACTATGGTGGGCTTAGTACAGATATAGCCCATCGCGTAGCTTTGTGCTAAACTTGAAAGAAACAAAATCGAACCCTCTGCGAATGGTATACAAGAAGTTTTGTTTGTTTGTTTAATTTAGCACAAAACTATACGAGGGCTATCTGCGCTAGCCGTCTCTAACTGAGCAGTGTAAGATTAGAGGGAAGGCAGCTAGTCATCACTATCCACCGCCAACTCTTGGGCTACTCTTTTACCAACGAATAGTGAGATCACCGTCACATTATAACGCCTCTACTGTTGAAAGAGCGGAGCATGTCTGGTATGACGAGGATTCGAACCCGCGACCCTCAGATTACGAGTATAGTGCCTTAATCACCTGGCCATGCCAAGCCTATACAAGAAGTAATTACATCTGAAAAGACAGAAATATCCAAAAAAGTTTGATATTACATCTTTACTAACACTCTTGTTGAAATAATTGTCGTTTAAATACACGAAGAAATGGTTAATGACACGTGTGGATTACAAATAACTTAAAAGTGAATTTTCAACAAATTTAATAATTGCCTGAGAAACTGGCCCGGCATGACCAAGCGTGTTAAGGCGTGCGACTCGTAATCTGAGGGTCGCGGGTTTTCGCATCCCCGTCGCGCCAAACATGCTCGCCCTTTCAGCTGTGGGGGCGTTATAATGTGACGGTCAATCCCACTATTCGTTGATAAAAGAGTAGTCCATAAGTTGGCGGTGGGTGGTGATGATTAGCTGTCTTCCCTCTAGCCTTACACTGCTAAATTAGGGACGGCTAGCACAGATAGCCCTCGAGTAGCTTTGTGCGAAATTAAAAACAAACAAACAAAAGCCTTAGAAACTGTACTTTGGTTAGGTATAATTCCTGTGTGGTTGTCATATTTTTAAACACTTTAGTTTTTTGAGTAAAAAATGAAACAAAATATGCGGATCCCCGAATTCAAGTTCCTCTCGGTCGTTCGGCTGTTTGCGTGACGTTTTACAACTATGACGTAATAGTTGCCAAACACACTTCCTTGCGCTCTGACCATTTTGTTCCTTTCAGTGCTGGTGTTTTATGTAAATCTATCGGTGCTTTTTTCGGATTACATACTTTATGAGACTATTTTTTGTCTTGATATTGCTACTTTACGTTTGTTTTATGATAACATGGTTTACTGCGTTGCTTATGTTTGTAAAACAGTTCGACATCGGGCAAAAGCTTTTTCGTTTCCGTGCAAGGAGAAGAAACCGGCAAGGTGGTGACAGTGGGTACGGAAGGTCAATAGAAAGAACTGAACTCTTTCATACCATGCAAAGCTTTGCCAAGATCACTTTGAACGCTCATGTTTTGTGTCGGATCCCACTGTTTTGGATTCCGTGGGTTTCAAGCCAGGCAGATTGAGACTGAAAAAACCATCGGCAGTAGACAGGATCGTCCCCACCATCTTTCCTCGTGTAGTGCTGAGGACTGATCTCAGCCTGCAGGGTATAGGTTCCATCCCTCTGAGGCTATCCCTTGCCATCACAAAAAGAACAAACTTAAAAGATATGTGTGCAGTATAAAGCGATAAACCATAACTAGTATAATATAATAACATAAAAAGTACAAGTTTTTGAAGAATGTAACTAGACATACACATTTCACACTCATGAGCGTGTTTTGCATTTCTGGCACCTGAAAGTCAGTGAAACCTTGATTTCCTAGTCTAGACAGTGAACAAATCTATCCCAAATAGAGTATATTCCAAGTTTAAAAGCTGATAGATCATTCTGTAGATATTTTTGTATCATTTTTACATATGGAAAAGTTTGAAAAATACCATTTTTCAAATTTAACATTTCAAGATAAATTGAAATAAGACTATGTCTTGAACATGTGAAGTAATCAAGTACATGTTATGTATTTATATATAAAAAAAACATTGTAGACTTGTAAACAATCAAATATAAACTCCATAACATATTTCCATAACTCATCATAATAAAATTAATCTCAACACAGTTCTTTGACATTGTCCTATTAAATGTAAATCTCATAAACCTCATAAAGTATGTTGTTTTAATATATAATCTTATTTCTTCAGTATCACTCACAGTTTCGCTATTTTCGCTCGTGGAACTGTCCTCATCACTAGAACTTGTCAGATCTGTATCAACTGTTCTAGGTTCCTTCAGAGTAGGTTTGAATTGATATGGCGCTACTCGACACTGTTCAGAACACAAAGTCAAAACAAACTCCGCCTCTGTTTCTCCGTGTGTACTGGCCATCTTTATTTACATTCAACGCGCTGGCGTTGGCGGTTTGTTTGGCAACTATTACGTCACAATACTTTTCCTAGTGGCAAACGTAAAAACTAAAACGTTCGGACTGCCGCTCGGAAAGGGCTCTTTCTGCACCAAGTTCTATGTTTCATTTATTAGCACATATGTTTTAAAAAAATGTGAACCTGCAAAATTAATCAGTATGAGTAGTTCCTTTGACTAAAAAGTTTTCTTTTTTCTGTAAAATTCACCTTTAAGAACTTGTACACTCAAAAAAATGTACATAATTTATCAACGCTACCTAGGTTCGCAAACCAAACCTGATTATCTAGAGTAAAAATGAAACATTTACATGAGATTAAATACACAATTACTAACTGTGAACCAACCCCTGTTTACTTCGATAGCACTATGGCTTTTAACAACTCAATACGTTATTCAAGTATCTAGAGTAAACTGGAGGCATAATGTTAGTTTTTTGACTACTGTAGCAAGACAGAGTGAATGAACCAACTTGGGCATTCATTGTCAGGAAACCCACTACGCTACTCTGTATTTGGGGAACGTTCGTTGAAGCTGTTGATACAGTGATGGAAATTGTCTCCAATGTCTCTCCTTGGATTGTCTGCAAAAAAACATAATAATACGATCTCGAAAATAAACAAAACAAGAGCATGCACGATCCTTGTATATGTATAAGTATAAACGACGAGTAAATAGGTTTCGTTATAGAGTCGATAAATAAACGTGATATAAAACCGTAATAAGTTAGAGGAATATAAACACGTGAAATATCCTTAAAACCTGAACCATAAACATAACATCAGATCAATAATATCAGATACCAAAGGAAAAAACATTTTTTTTTATTTCGCGTAAAGCTACACAAGGGCTATTTGCGCTAGCCGTCCCTAATTTAGAAGTGTAAGACTAGAGAGAAGGCAAATAGTCATCACCACCCACCCTTTGGTTATTCTTTACCAACGAATAGTGGGATTGATCGTCACATTATAGCGCCCCCATGGCTGAAAGGGCGAGCATGTTTGGTGCGACGGGGATTCGAACCCGCGACCCTCATATTACGAGTCGAATGCCTCAACCAACCTGGCCATGCCGGGCCTAAAACAAAAATAGCATGGTTATATGATGAGCAAACCTCACGTGGAGACGGGGAGTGTTAAAATAACTAACCACTTAATAGCAGGAGTGGAGATAAGGAAGGGGACGAAATTTCACTTTATGTTAAATCCTTTTTAATCACCAATAAAATAACCTAAAATAATTCATGTGTTTCAATAATAAGACTTATGTCTATATCGTTATTCGCACTTCATATTGAACCAATTATATGTGTTACGGATTTATTTTCTTTCTATACGCCAAAGATTCTCTTTCCAGTTTTACATGCGCGTGTATGTTCGATGACAGGGATTCTAACACGCGATTCTCAGCTTGCGAGTCGAACGCCTAAGCCAACAGGCCGAGCCAGGTCCCGTCAGTTTTACCCTTCGTGAGAAAGAAATTTGTGATACGTATATAATAAATAAGTTTCAGTTGGTTTTATCATAAGCATATTTCCTCTTCATTTCATAATAAGGTACAATTTATTGAGATTACATTAATTGTGGTCAATCCGATGGCATAATAATGAGATCTCTTGAGGGTTACTACATAATTAATGTTGTATACATTACTACTTGAAAGTTCAGCTGTATCTATACTTAAGAAAATATATAACTAGCATGCCGTTAAAGCAAAAGAACATTTAATACAGAATTGGCAAGACCAAGAAAGAAACTTGGATTTTTTCCCACCAATAATCTTTCAACTTTTAATTCATTTATATAAAGTATTCTAGGGAGTGAAAGTGATGAAGGTTACAAAATTAAGGGTAAATTTGGTCCATCTATTTTGAAAATAATAAAAACTGAAAGTTGAGATAATGCATGTTTCACTGTGTTGATTTTATTATTTGTACAGGTCGTCTTCGAAAAATAAAGTAATATTTTCTTTCCTAAGAAAACTGAAACCTTCTATACGTACCAGATGTCCAAGTTCAACAGTAACGACATTTTCGACAAGATGAACGGATTTTCTCTTACTACGAGTCTTACAAACTATGACGTACAGTGTCCAGGTTTGGTAGGATCCTAAGGAAAGTGGTTCCTGGACTGGCTCAAGGTGATCAGTGAAACAGTCCCAGTCAACATCGATGGCTCAAAAATAAGTATATACAATATACTATCAGTCGTTATGGTGTGTAAGCCTTTTACAAGCCCGTGTGGAAAGATTAAAATTATACTTATCATAACATATTAGTCCTAGGCCCATCACATTTCGAAACATTACATTCTTTATCTAGTACGTTAGAGATTTTTCACGATATACAAGATTCTATAGTAATGCTGAAGAAAGTTGTGATTTGTATATAAGATACTGTATCACAAGAGTATTACAGACACTTACATAGTTCTCCAACACATAATAAACTTTTAATCATCGTACCACCTAATGAAAAGTGTGATTTGTATATAAGATACTGTATCACCAGAGTATTATAGACACTTATATAGTTCTCCAACACATTATAAACTTTTAATCATCAAAACCATCTAATGAAAAGTGTGATTTGTATATAAGATACTGTATCACCAGAGTATTACAGACACTTATATAGTTCTCCAACACATTATAAACTTTTAATCATCGTACCATCTAATGAAAAGTGTGATTTGTATATAAGATACTGTATCACCAGAGTATTACAGACACTTATATAGTTCTCCAACACATTATAAACTTTTAATCATCCCTAGCAAAATATATACTATAATGTGTTGATAAATCTTTCACTTTTAACTTTTCAGTCAGAATTATTGTTTTGAAATATAGCAGAACAACTTTTAATTTGTGATGTATTCATCAATCTTATTTTCTTCGTTATACAAGAGCCTGTTAACAGGGGACCGAACCTACAGTAAAATATTAACTACAATGAAAAACAAAAGCTGCTACACGGTATACAAAATTAATATTATGTCAAACCAGCAATAAAATGTTAATTACTTGAAAACTAGCTGCATACCATAGAAAAGCACAAACTTCGAGTTAAAAAACAAAACTCATTTTCTAACGTCCAAAGGTCATCGACAAGTTTTAGTAATAATTATCCTTACTAGTTCTTGAATAAATGTGAAAACCTAGTTTTTCGAAGAACTCACGAATCAAAGCAAAGAACATTTTGTTATAGTCATTACGTCACGTTACGAATTTGCTCGTTCTCCCAATCAGGTCGACCGGGAAAAGTATAGCTCAAGAGTTAGCGGTGATGACTAGCTGCCTTCTCTCTAGTCTTACACTGCTAAATTAGAGACGGCTAGTGCAGATATCCCTCGTGTAGTTTTGCGCGAAATTCATAAACAAACAAACTTTGATATAAATACATCATACAACGTCTCAAAAAAGACTACACTTAGGTTTTACGAATTAACCCTAAACTTGAAACCCCATCTGATTTTCCTATATATTTTCACAACGAAACGTCATCACACACAGTTTCCTCTGGAAAACTTTTCAATTCTAACTTATGGATGTAGTGATCAGAAACTGTTAATATAAGAACAAAAATCCACAACCTCTATAGAAGTAAACTCTTTACCCTTTGCTTTATTCAAATATCCATCTCTCTTTGTTGAAAGTGAATATTTTATCATTTCCTAACAGAACAGGTCTGATATGACCATGTGGTTAGGGAGCTCGACTCGCAATGTGCGAGTTCGAATCACCGTCCCACCACACATGCTGGGCTTTCAGACGCGGCGGTGTTCGAAAAAATTAAACAAAAATATTTACCTATCACGAGTAATAAGAATCTGTTATAATTTGGAAAATTTTATCAAAAAAATTTAAAATACTAACAAGTAAACCTCTGAGAAGGTGTTTTTTCTTTCAACAGACTAAAGATGTCTTTTTTATAATTTTGTGGTAATCACAGTTTATATGGAATTAAAATATATAGTATTGACAATTCCGCCATGTTTTATACAAAATACAGTAAAGATATTAGGAAAAATAATGTTATAAATTAACATAATACCTCTCTACCTGAGGCCGGATTAAGGGTTTTATTGATCCTAGGCTTTTCAACTTACAGAGACCCCTTTGAGGCAGAACCTCTACGTCCAATACATTTATAGTCATAGCTTGAGGCCCCCTAACTAGTGTGAGGTCCTGGGCTCGATAAGCCCATGCCTTAATCTGGGGTTGTCGGTAGTATGCATAGTTGCGTTATCCTTGTCTTACATGATCCAACTCAAACATCAACATGCCAGTCTTCAGAGCTATCGTTTTATTAAACTGTAACAGGCCCGTCATGGCCAAGTGGTTAGGGCGCGGGTTCGTATCCCCATCACCTCAAACGTGCTCGCCCTTTCAGCCGTGGGGGCGTTATAATGTACGGTCAATCCCACTATTCGTTGGAAAAAGAGTAGCCCAAAAGTTGGCGGTGGGTGGTGATGACTAGCTGCCTTCCCTCTAGTCTTACACTGCTAAATTTGGGACAGTTAGCGCAGGTAGCCCTCGTGTAGCTTTGTGCGAAATTCAAAAACGAAGAAACAACACAAACAGTTGTAACATAAGGAATACTTGGTCAATCGTTTACCAGAGTGTGGCCATTGACTTAATACATAGATGATCGCATAATTTAGTCGCTACACGATACAAAAATTTAACTCAACCTCAGCTTTGCATGAAATTCAAACCAAATCAGTACATTAGTTTAGTATTTTGGATATTGTTAGAGTGAAGGTTCAGTATACAACATAAAGGCTACACAACTAGATTTAGAGATCCCCGCGTCAGGACATAATTGTCTATAATTTAGAACTGCCAGTTAGCTGCACCTACGCCAGCCAACATGGCTACTCATAACTCAATAGCGAAACTCACTGCCGCGGATATAAAGCTCCAAATTTGGACCCTACGATCCACAGCTAAGCAATTTAACCACTATATGTTAGAGAAATCAATGAATATTAATTGTGTTGTGAAACTCAGCATTTCCTAGGGTCGCTCTAAACACAAAAAAAAGTGTTTTATTTAACTAAACAGTTGTCAAAAAACACAATGCGAAATTTAGATTATTTTTATAAACTCACCAAAGCTGGACCACTTTACACTCCCTGTTTCATCTCTGCCAAAATAAAGGAAAAATATTATTACATTTGTTGCAAAATATAAAACATTTAGAAGGACTGAGTTGTGTATGCATTTATCATAGCATAAAAGTAAAGAATTATATTTTATTTACCACGTGTTATTAGGCTTAATATCGTACAGAATTTACAGAAGGAAGAAACAATTCATTATGACGTCAAATTTGATGCTAAACAACTGAAAATAGATATCCTTAGTGAACATGTGTGTTTGTGTTTTATAGTAAAGCCATATTGGGCCACCTGCTGTGTCCACTGGGGAAGAATCAATCCACAGATTTTAGCATTGCAATTCCCTAGACTTAACCGCTGTTCCAACGGAAGGACCCCCCGTTAACATACACGTAGATAACTTTTCCTATATATATAAACACATACGCACACACACACACATGCCTCTGTATAATAAAGCAGAAAAAGACGAGAGAAAATATTTTAGTAATAGTATTCAATAGTCGTGTTTTTTATTATATTATATTATTATGTACACTATGCACTTAACTTGAAATGGAAATTTCTGGATAAGTGCATAGTGTACATAATAATATAAGTAAAAACACGACTATTGAATAGTGTTACTAAAATATCGGCCAGGATAAATGGCCAATTTATATATCTTTTGTCTCGCATTAGCGTAAAACAAGATCAAGAGAAGATATTTAGGTGTAATGCGCGATGTTTTTTATCTTTAAATGTTTCAAACTATAAGTTATTTTCTTTGATTTATCAACTACCCCAGCCAAATTCGATAAAAACCTCAGTTTTTCTAGGTAATTCATATGAAACAGAGGTGGAGCAGGCAAAGTAAAAAGTTGTGGATGTGAAGGTTTTATTTGACCGAACAGATGCACTTAGTACAACCGACCCGACAGTTGCGGGTGTCAAGTTTTATTTGACCGAACAGATGCACTCAGTACAACCGACCCAACGTGGCCAGGTGGTTAGAGCGTTCGACTCGTCATCCGAAAGTCACAGGTTCGAATCCCTGTCGCACCAAACATGCTCGCCCTTTCAGCCGTGGGGGCGTTATAGTGCGACGGTCAATCCCACTATTCGTTGGTAAAGGAGTAGCCCAAGAATTGGCAGTGGGTTGTGATGACTAGCTGCCTTCCCTGTAGTCTTACACTGCTAAATTAGGGACGGTTAGCGCAGATAGCCCTTTGTGTGAAATTCAACAACAAACTTTTAATTATTGTAGGGTTTTTTTTTTTCTAACGAGAAACTTACAACCAATGGACTGTGATCTTTGAAAGCTGACTGGCATAATCAGTTATCCTTCTTGTGATGACAACTACAGACTACAACCAACTAATTGTTAGCTTTATAAGCCGATCAGAAAATCTTAAGAACTTGGATAAATTCCGTCCTTAAAACGACTAAAGCAACAAAAGTCGTTTGGTTGGCTAGTTGAAGAGCTTTGGTGAAATAAGTCCTTAATAACCAGCAAAACAAGAACAGTCGTTTGGTTGGTTTGTTGGAGAGCTTTCTGTTCATCTCTGACAAAAGATATTTCAGTTTAATTTCGTTTCAGACACATTGTGTTACAATACTAAGAGTACAAATACCCCAAAACCCGAAGTATTTTGGTAGAATAAAAAGTAAAATATTTATTATTACTTATACCCGACTAGTTTGGGTAACACAGTTACAATCATCAGAGCTAATATCTAGAGCGGGTCTTCAGTGGAACAAGGAGCAGCATATGGAAAGACAGTAATTAGGATTCATGAAGTTAACATGTAAAAAGTAGGATTAATTTCAAGTTATCTTTTGATATTCAGAGGTTAAGAGTGAGTAGCAACGAATTTTATCTTAGCGTGCATCAAGTTCCAGGAAAGCACATGAATTATAAATATGTTATTACGCTTAGAGTCTAAATGCAGTTTTATGGGCTTTAAGAGATACTTTTTTCCAGTGTATTTATGTATTGAATAATGTCATGCTCTATGTTAGGAAAATCTGACACTCTTGTACACACGTACGTTTAAAATCTGTGTCATAAGGAGAACCTCGGGTTCGAATCCCATCTCCATGATTCTTCTGAAAGTTTGTAACTGCACAGGACGGTGTGTCATCCGTCATTCTTTAAAGTTTAACTTTAAATGTAAATTCTTCTGATTAACAATACGCACGAAGTCCCATGTAATGTGTAATGTTGTTCAAATAACTATCTTCCCTCCCACAAAGAAATTAGTTACTCATACTGTTATATCAACACGTAACCACTACGTGCACCATTCATGTAGACTTTAAATATTAGAGTCGTAACCCCATGTAAAGGAACCTTTTTATAACGTGTATTAAATATCCAAAACGATGTTATATTTCGTGGTACTATGTGCAGACATCCCAGTGTGTAATGTTATTGGAACGAAAGATAGTAGGTACATAAACAGTCCACTAAAATAAAGGACAAACACATTAATTTAAGTTAACACACGTATTCAGCTGTAAAACATTTAATTACTGTACTTACCCAGTTGATAAAAGAGTATTCCCCATAAAACATGACACCTCTACATTCTTAGCTACTCAAATAATTGGTAAGTGATAACAATTGAAAGTTGGTGGAAGAGACAATAGGAAGTTCACCTTGAGAGATACAGTACGCCGCATTTAAGGTACATTAAATTCGACATCAAAGGTTTGAATAATCAGTTAATAAATTAAAATAGGAGATACATCTTACAAGTTGGTTTCTGTTGCAGTATGTTTAGGTGAAACTAAGTTAACTTTACTGAACTCTAAATTCGTGAGAATGGATGAAACAGATTGGCCACAATGTAATTTACAAATAAACAATCTTTATTGTAACAGGACATGTTTGTTTTTATATACACGCAAAGATAGCTTGTACTGAATCAAGTAATTTCTTTTCAAGAGATAACCTACCAAAATGTTTGAATTCCACGTTTTTCACATCGCAGGTAACGTCAGTTTTACCCAGAGTGACTAACACTGGCCATTTTTGTGACTAGCCATTCTCATTCAAGCATAACATACACCGTAACCTTGTGACACAACCTAATATATCATCCAAGGACACTGTATTATGCCCTCACTTCCATCCGTGGACAGAGAAAGTGTGGCCTCAGTAGAATGATATGAAAAACAAACTAGAAAGCCATCAATTTAACGACTTTCTTTACCACGTGTTATGTGAAAGATCAGCATGCTTAGAAATAACTTATAAATTGAGAATAACATAATATTAACATGAAGACAGAAACATGAGATATATGGTTATAATGCCTCATTGTCATATTATTAATGGATCATAACAACAATAGTTTACCGTCAAATGCGTACATGGTAAGGCATGCATTTGTAGCTCGTTGCTCGGCATCAGGTTTTCACGTCGTTGAGGACCTTGGAAGGTCAGTACATTTTCGACCTGTTCCTCCCACCTTTAAGAACTGTCAAATGCTGTTGATTGTATTCTAACACAAAACACTGATACAACTTCCTCGTCTTTTTAGGATCGTGTCCTTGAATATAACGTAATTTTAAAATTTTTACTTTACTTGGTTACAATCACTTGAAAACAGTTCGTGTTGTAGTATACGTATATATAGTATACAAACTGTATCAGTTGTGTAAGATCAGAAGCATTTCCAAAATCAGATTACATATGTTCACAAGTGATATTCATCAGCGCGTAGTTATACATAAAATTCTCTTTTTAAAAAACACAAAGATATCTAACTCTTGGTATAATAATTTTAATGGCTAGTTCAAGTGGCCTTATTACTAACTTAGAAACTTAATGGTGGGTGAAAGGAACTGAATCCTATCAACATCTGGTATGATATAGCGACCTATTTCTGTATAGATTTTTATTAAAGTAGCGGAACGAGCAATCCACCAGTTCGTGTTTTACAGGAAACAGGTTTACCTAATTATGTAAAAATCCAGGGTTACGGATCTTGGTACTCTGAAAGCTGTGGTGAGAACTGAACTTAATATTTTTTACAATTATCTAAGATTTGTGGATTGTTCTGTGTCTATTACTAGTCTAATACAGTGTTTGTACATTTTAGTAATGTTTTCTGTGGATAGATCTGTGTCTATTACTAGTCTAATACAGTGTTTGTACATTTTAGTAATGTTTTATGTGGATAGTTCTGTGTCTATTACTAGTCTAATACAGTGTTTTTACATTTTAGTAATGTTTTCTGTGGATAGATCTGTGTCTATTACTAGTCTAATAATGTTCTGTATTCCTCTTGTGTTTATTACTGGTCTGATATACTGTTTATAAATGTTAATAATGTTCTATAGTTTATCTGTGTCTATTACAGGTCTGATATACTGTTTATAAATTTTAATCATGTTCTGTAGTTGCTCCTGTGTTTATTATTAGTCTAATATACTGTTAGTAAATTTTAATATTGTTCTGCAATAACTTCTGTGTCTATTACTGGTCTCATACATTGTTTATAAATTTTAATAATGTTCTGTAGTTGCTCCTGTGTTTATTACTAGTCTCATATACTGTTTATAAATTTTAATAATGTTCTGTAGTTGCTCTGTGTCTATTACTGGCCTGATATACTGTTTATAAACTATAATAATCAGATTCTCCTGAAGAAGAACGGTCCACCCTTCGAAAGCACTCGGGTTATAAGGGTTTCTATTTCAGTTTTATCAAGACGTTTTTGGACCTACGTGTTTTTAGCACACCATAAATGTGTTCTATTTGAAGGGGTATGGAGAGTGTCATTCTAAAGTATTTAAAATTATAGTATGGAAGGGATATTTGTAATTTTAGAATATATTTGTTTTATTACATAACTAAATATATTAGTTAGTAATATTATAGGACAAGTACTTTACAAACCTTAGGAAGGAAATTCTTAATTATATAATTGTTGGTCAACTGGTATTATTTTTGAAAATTTGTACGAGTTTGCCAACATAGAATTGAATTAATGCATATTTCCAGAAATGTGATCGTCACAAGGGCCGAGTACGGCTTATTTTAGTTAGTCTGCCGGACTGCCATTTAAGGGTCTGCACAAAACCAAGCACGGCCCATTACTTATGCTACTGAATAACGTGGTTTGCGTCAATTTTCTACAAAAAGGCACTCTGCATCTTTTTCTTTCTCATTCTTATGAGTTCTTTCACAAGCAATCTTCCCTTTTTTTTTTATTGAAATAGCTAATTACATTTACTGGATATATAAATAAAGACATAGAATGAGCTTCTGCTCTGTCCTTCACAAAGACAGCTGCATCTATTGGAAGCGATGAGCTTTATTGAATGTCAATCAATAATGTCTTTGGTCCTATGTCTTTTCCTTTTCTTGATTCTAATATAGAATAAATACACGTCTTGTACCATTTTAATTGGTCTGGCATGGTCAGATGGATAAGGCAGTCGACTCGTAATTTGAGGGTCGCGGGTTCGAATTCCCGTCACACCAAACATGCTCGCTCTTTCAGTGTTATAATGTGACGCTCAATCCCACTATTCGTTGGTAAAAGAGTAGCCCAAGAGTGGGTGGTGATGACTAGTTGCCTTCCCTCTAGTCTTACTCTACCAAATTAGGGACGGCTAGCAGATAGCTCTCGTGTAGTTTTGCGCGAAATTCAAAACAAAAAAAAACCATAAGAAGTAAAAATGTCCAAACATTGTTTTAAACAATTGACCGATACCATTCAGTGGCATAAAATCGCTAATGATATTTTATATGCCAAGAACAGGCATCATATTCTGGGCTTACATATCGTGAGGTTTTTCTAATGCCCAAACTTCTTCACGAGAAAATTATGAACTTATTTTCTATTTATGTATAGATTTCCATATACGTTTGAAGAGGTTTCGTAGTTTGCTTATTTGAGGAAGTTATGTTGTTTTTGGCAATTTTTATTTATTGTCCACGGATTATTACACATTAATTACTAATTCAATTATTATACGTTAAAAATCGCATAAACAACTCGCTTCCTCGGTGGCCTAACGATAAATCCGAAAACTTGTAACGCTAAATATCAGATTTTATGGACACAGCATAGATAACCCATTGTGTAGCGTTAGGTAGGGTTAACAACAAATAAACAAACATAGTCGACCCCATAATGACTTTGAAAATAGCTGTCGTCCTTTATTTGGTGTATTTTCTCAGAGTCCTTTTCTCCATTGGCTCAGCGGTAAGTCGTGAAGATTATATTATTAACATTGAAAAGCGGATTTCAATACCCACGATGGTCACAGCACAAATGGTTGACTGGTGGCTTTTCCAAAACTCGATCCCCAAACCAACGTAATGAGTGGGCTGTGGTAATTATTAATCTCACACCAAGAAATGTATCACGTGTAAATGTACTTTATGGGTTTTACAAGTCACCAGGAAACTCGCCATATTTAACATCAACAAATGGATAAATAGTTAGAAATAATCATGACAATAAAAACCAGGATAAAAAAATTATTAATACACAGCGGTTTGGTTTCCATCTTTCTCAATATTAAGAACACAGGTGACCTCTGAGAAGATTTGTTTGTTTTTGTTTTTATTTCGCGCAAACTATACGAAAGCATTTTCTACGCTAGCCGTTCTTAATTTCGTATTGTAAGACTACAGGAAGGCAGCTAGTATCTCCATCCACCGTCAACTCTTGGGCTACTCTTTACCAACGAATAGTCGGGTTGACCGTCACATTATAACGCCACACGGCTGAAAGGGCGAGCACGTTTGGTGTGATGGATTCAGATACGCGATACTAAGACTACGTGTCCAGTGCACCTAGACATGCCGGGCCCTCGAGAAAGGCGAAAGCGGGAAATCCAATCTGAGAAATTAAACACTAATAATAAATAAAACGTTCTATTAAGCGAAAAGTTATTTACTTCAGACTATACTCAACAAACATGTGAAAATAAAAAATCTAAAGTTAATTATGATTTCTGTTTTTAATGTACATTTTATTTAGAACACAACTTACCCAATTCGTTAGGCGACGGTAGAAAAGTAATGAGATTTTCAGAGGAAGGGACAATCCACTGGTACTTAATAGGAACATCACACTCATTGATAACCTGTAGAGAGTGACAATCCACTGGTACTTAATAGGAACATCACACTCATTGATAACCTGTAGAGAGTGACAATTCACTGGTACTTAATAGGAACATCACACTCATTGATAACCTGTAGAGAGGGACAATTCACTGGTAGTTAATAGGAACATCACACTCATTGATAACCTGTAGAGAATAAAAAACGGACTCGCAAGAAGTACAGTTCATCAAAATATCGAAAACTGGCTTCGGTGACAAACAAATGGGGCTCTAATACAATATTGGACAGCTGTAAGATCCTCACCTAACCAGAAATATTTCCATAAATATTACACGCAGAGGACTGTGAGAATTGACCTTTCATGTTTAAATATGTTTTTCAAAGTAAAAATAATTAGTACAAAAGTTACAACACCTACTTTACCGAAATCTTTAGATAAGGACTAATGACTTCTTTCTAATGAGAGGACTTCACAACAACAAAAAAATATTATGAAACCCCTATTATTAACCATAAAATCTACTGCAAGTACTATGGACCTGCTGTAAAACAAGCACTAATAACCACCTTGTTCTTAATCAGAATATTCTACTGCCAAATAGATATTATGAATCTCTTTGTTCTTAACCATAAAAGCCCACTATAACTTCTAGCTAGGTACTATGAACTACCTCGTTCCCAACCAGAAGATTCTGCAATGATTTTTATTTATACAGGCAATGAACATTCTAAACCAGAAAACTATATTGTAATTATTATCTAAGCACTTTGAATGTCATTATTTCTATCAGAAGGATGTACTTCACTAACTATCCACCCCCCCCCGCTAGTACAGCGGTATGTCTACAGATTTACAATGCTAAAAATCAGGGTTTCATTCCCCTCGGCGGGCTCAGCAGATAGCCCGTTGTGGCTCTGCTATAAGAAAACACACACACTCACTGACTATCCAATAACACTATACAACAAAGAGTTTGCTTCTTGAACACTGTTGGTATTCCTTATAGATTTGTGGCTGCTGATCACGAAAATCACATCCAAATTTGCCCATCACGTACCGTTTCATCGAAATCTTGATTTCACCAGGACATTGCTACAATGGAAAAACGATACCAGTGGAACTGGAACCGTCAATGCATGCTGACTACTGTTGGACATTGCAACGTGATGCACCGGACATTGAATACAAACGAAAATCAGGAGCAAAACACTTTAAGTACGGTGAACTTAATAGCGTATTAGAAACATAAACCCAATTAAATACGTTATTGCTGGTAAACAGTTAACTGTCTATTTTTCAGAGTTCCTACGCGATAAAGCAAAACCATTATATTTGTGCATACCCACCAGGTAACTGTCACAATCAGTAAAACTTTTGAGGAAGCAAAACTTTTCAAAAAATTGTTGTGCAGTGTAACCTTCAATACGTCGGACGTACTTCACCCAACAATGGAAGAACCTTATAAGCACATCAATATATCTTCTGATTCTAAATCAAACAACCACATAATACTAGAAAAACTTCTAGAGGAATAAAAAATGGAGAAGTTACGGATGCACTTAAAACTGAATATAGTAGCTATGAAAGTCTGGAAACCTTACCATAAATTGCATCTTGCTAAGTATAATATTTATGAAAACTTCCAAATGTTTACGTTTGTGAACCTGTTTACAAACAGACGTAATGTCTTCACATCATTGCACGTTCAACAATGATCATTTAGTCCCTACTCACCGCTTTTATGTTCATGTTGCACGTGATTGGTAGACGAGGCACTGCTGAAGTATATATAACATCAACTGGTTGCAGAGACGACTGGATTTGTCCGTCACCTTTCCACACCGAAAAATTAAAACGTGACATTTAGTTTTCACAGGTATGACATCATTATATCTACATCATGGTCAAGTTTAAGTTTATATGATGGTAACCCTCGAAGTACTTGATATCAAACCAAAATTACGTCAAATAAGATAACGATTTAGCATCATATTACGTAAAAGCACATAAGCATTTGATTTACCATTGAAAAGGTGCTGCAACAGGAATATAAGGCAAAATCTCAACTGACACATCAGTTGAATAATTTAACTTCGTAAGAAATGTTTTTTCACTAAAAAAAAGCCTCTGAAAATGACATAAAGAATGCACCCAAATATATAACAATATTTGAAACTAAAATTCCAAAAGAACTACCTTGAAATTACCAAGGAATAACTCACCCAAGTTTCTGGTTTAAAATATATTGTCTATTTTAATATTTTGAAATAATTGTGATTTAGTTTTTTTTCTTCTCAAATATTCTTCTAGCTTTAAGTGGTTTTTAATTTTTGTTTAAAGTTTTACCGTGTACATATTACAGACAACTCTCCAACCTAGTGTTTGTTTAACGTTTCTAATAATACTAATTGCATTATTCATAATTAAATTATGATGTGAGATTTGAATGTTTATGTCATATCTGCAAAGCTAAATCAAAGCTTATTGTAACATGTTTCTATCTCTCTTGTAGATATATAACTAAGAACACATGTATCGCTTATTAATTACCTATGAATTCGGATACATGATTCTTGTGTCTTATATTAAAGCAATCAACACATGATTGGGTGAACTTCCCATCTCAGTTTTCTCTCATATGATTTTTTATAGTTAATACAAAACAAATTTCAATATTAGATTTTTGTAATACCCTCTTTTCAGATTATTATTAGCTCTATCAACTTCTATTAATTTTGCACATAGGAAAATTGTTTTTGTTTTGAATTTCCCACAAAGCAACACGAAAGCTATCTGCGCTACCCATCCCTAATTTAGCAATGTAAGACTAGAGAGAAGGTAGTTAGCCATCACTACTCACCAACAACTTTGGCTACTCTTTTACCAAAGAGTAGTAAGATTTACCGTCACATTATAACGCACCCACGGTTGATAGGGTGAGCATATTTAGTGTGAGGGGGATTCCAACCCACGACCCTCAGATTATGAGTCAAGCGCCCTAACCATCTAGCCACCCCGAGCCCATAGGAGGGGGATAGAGTTTTGGCTTTACATTGAAGCGTTCTTCAGGTCCTGAGGAATGTCTCAGGATTGATGTTGAAACGTTGTCTCTTTTCCTTTCAACATCAGGTGCAGTCCATCACAATTTCGCAGCTATGTCTATTCTTCCCAAAGTTTTACTGAAACATACACATTTCAAAACAATTACCTGCTTCTACTCCTTATTTTATATGTTTAACTATAAATTCTTACTCACTTAGTTTTCAGTTCTTCCATTATTTACGGTAATCAAAGTCTCAAATCAAATTGGTATCATGGTATACTGTTTAAAAATCGTCCGAGGAGAAAACGGCGAACAGGTGCAAGAACTTAATAACAGTAACCTCAGACTGAAACACAGCTAGAAATAAGTCTTTAGCTACAATGTAACTTATCCCAGGTTGTATTCACCCTAAGACGAGACTATGTAATGTACGAGGTCTGTTCAAAAAATACGCGGACTGTTTGAATTGCGCGGCTCCAGTTGGGTCCAGGGGAATCCGCTTGGTGTCGCTAGGTTTGCACAGATCAGTTGATTACGACGCCATTTCCCGATTGCAGATATCTTCATTTGTGTATTAGCTACGCGGTTTTAAAAGAAGTGCGATTTTTTCGTTTGGCGGATTTCAGAATGAATGACCTGAAGGAGCAACGACTTGCTGTGAACTTTTTGTAAGCTTGGAAAATCTGCGACTGAAACTTTGGTATGCTTAACACGGCTTACAGTGATGTTGCTATGAAGCGTACGGCATGTTTCAAGTGGCATGAACGTTTTAAGGATGGTTGACAGTCCATTGAAGATGATGAGCGTCCTGGACGTCCTTCCACGTCAATTGACGACCCACACGTCGACAAAATCAACACCCTGGTGCGGGCAAATCGACGTCTGACTGTCAGAGAGCTTGCTGAAGAGTGTAGGATATCAGTTGGATCTTGTTACGAGATTTTGACCGAAAAATTGAAGATGCACCGAGTTGCTGCGAAATTTGTGCCTCAGAACTCGTGAGTTATTGGCCAAACACTCGATCACTGTTCTTTCCCACCCCTCCTACTCACCTGACCTTGCTCCTTGCGATTGTTTCTTGTTCCCAAACTCAAAAGACCCTTGAAAGGGAAGAAGATTTGAGACGATTCCGAGATTAAGGCAAATGCGACGAAGGAGCTGGAAGACATTACAAAGAAGCGTACCAGGACTGTTTCAACAAGTGGAAACACCGTTGGGATAAGTGTGTGCGTTGGGGAGGAGAGTACTTTGAAGGAATCCCAGACCTGTAACTTCTAAATAAAGTACATTTTGTTTTATGACGTCAGTCCGCGTATTTTTTGAACAGCCCTCGTACAACTAGTAGTGTGTGAGAACCAACTTCTTTTGGCGATCAATACCTTATGAACAGCAAACAAAACTTAAAAAGATCAGACTGAAACAGATTTGATAACAGTAGTTTTCTTTGCCATTTCTTATATTTTGAAACGTAATGAAAATTAAAGTGACAAATAAAGAAAAGTAAAAAAACGTTTTGCACAAATTGCCTCAGTTTAAAAAAAGATATATATATAATATATACATTCTGATGACTATCACGTGGTTTAAAAATACAGTAAATGTCATACATTTAATCAGTCTTCCTACTTCGTGTGAGTGGTAAAAGATGGTGTAGTAGTGGAATGGAACATAGTAAATTATAAAATATTAGTCTCTGGAATTCAAAGAATCCACTTTCTCGTTAAATAAGTTCATTATGTTACTAATTACTACAGAGAACATCTGTAACTTTAAAGTACACTCGGTTTTATTTTACAGTTTTGTCTCTGTGATTCAGTTAAACTAATTTTAAACTACGGATAACCAAAGGCCGCTTATAACCAGCAAACTGCTAGGCTGATTGTCGGCCTGGCATGTGCAGGTAGTTAAGGCACTTGACTCCTATCCGACAAAGAGGCTATCTGCGCATTTTAATTTAGCAGTGTAAGACTAGAGGGACGGCATCTAGTCATCACCACCCAACGCAAACCCTTGGGCTGCCACTGCTAAATTAAGGAGGGTAAACGCAGATAGCCCCTCTCGTATATTTTGCGTGAAATTCAAAAACAAACAATCGGCTTTCTATGATAAGCAAAAACATAAGTACTGGTATTTAAGTAGGTTTTGAAACACGGTTCAACTACAATAAAGGGGAATTATCTTTGGAATGTCTTCAGCGATTCTGTGTTATGAATTAAAATGCAACATTATGTTTTCCTGCTGAATAGTTGCGTGGTTTTATTTGATTTAGTGTTGGCTCACACTGATACTACATGATTGTTGTTATAAGTCTATCTTTTCTTACAAAGTCTGTTGATTTCACGAGGTTTATCAAAACATAGTCGTCAATAATTTTCAACTGATACATTAGAGGAAAGGAGCCAATCAAACACACATCACTAATTCTTGGTCTTCTATTATTATAAGTAATAGTGGGTTTCACCATCACTGTTAGCGCACACGACCTCAAAAGTACATAGCGCTTTGATGAAATAGATCACAAACCATAAGATGCAAGGTTCTAGACGCGCTATATAGTGATCCACACCCGCCAAGCTTTTATAAAATTATAAAATTTCACTTTGAAATTACAAAACTGAGTAGTGTAAGTAAATATATTAATATTTGAATATTTTAATCACTCATGTGAAAGACTGGTATGAAATGTTACTTATTTCTAAACTGTTTTGTTTAGCATTAAATTTCATTATTGTTGGTTTCTAACCCCTTCTGAAATCGTATAAAGAGAAGATACTTACACCTCCCTCAGAAAGGGGATGTGTCTTGCAATCGGGTTTATATGTGTATCTGTGTTTCCGCGATAGTATCTCTAAAACTAATTAACTGCTGTACATGGTAGTTTTACAGACGATAAGAAGTCAAAAGGGACAGTCTTTTAAACCGGTCCGGACCAAAATCAAGATTCCGATTCTGGATCGCATTAAACCATTTTTTTATAGTGAAGAGGATAGTCACTTTTTGCAATTTTGGATTAATAACTCTGTAGAGTGTGATCGTATTTGTACCAAATTTCACGGACATATACAGGTCGATATTCTCACGACTGAAAAGATGATCCAGATAGTTGATCATTCCGGATCTGGAGAAAAGAT
>NC_134830.1:60076000-60135075 GCF_004210375.1 Tachypleus tridentatus
ATTTTGATTATTAGGAGAAACATCTGAATTTAATTACATGGTGCTCGAATCCAAATATATGGCCTTAAATATGTATCTCTTTATATTACACTGAGAAAAATATCCATATTTTGAATACTTAGTGCACTTGTAGTGTAAGACACTTAGTCAATCAGTTATACTGATGTCCATTTATATAATATGTATTTCAGGACATTTTTCAATTTTACTTTGATGAAATAATATACTTGTCCAATAAAATTATGAAGTAAATGGAAAACGTTAATACACCACCAACAGTGTTTGCACTACTGAGATTTCTTCAACCAAGGTTAATAATATACCTTATTACTAACTTAATAGACAATATTAAAGGCATGCACATATCAGTGAATCTCTCTTCATTTATATTTGCAAATATGAAAAACTATATTACTTGTGATAACTGTTTTATTAAAGAAAAGCATTTGATTTTACAACTGTTTAACACAATTTGTACTGTACCATTAAAACGAAATAGAAATCCTGTGACACTATTGAAAGTGCTGGGTTACAGGGTTTCTATTTCATTTGTACAGGACTGTGATATACTGGCTAACATTTCTTCTTTACAACCTCATGGAAACACTAATGTTGCAGTTAGGTGCTTTACAAACAATGTTATGCACATTTGGTTATTAAATTCAAGTTTAAAGTGCGTTTTTTCTGATTCTTCTTGCATAAGAAAAACTACATGCACATGGTGAATCACAAGCACATAGCTCACTTGCACCCTCGAATCTTCATGCTTAGAATTATGTTTTATGACAGCTAAAAGTAACAATAATACGTCTACTCTTTAATATTAAAAATATGTGTATTTTATTACCAGAATTGTTGATTTTATCACACTACACAATACTAGTATGTTCAAGATACCTGGTCACCATACTCTGTATCATTAATAAACACTCTTATGATGATTTCTTTTACTGTTTGATCTCTTAGTGTTGTATCCTTATTTTTGGTACAGATGTTACAACAGATGGAATTCTTATATGTATTCTCTTTCTTCTTGATTTTACTGCCTTTGGCTGCCATCTTCTCTGATAGCTTCACAAATTGTCACAATTAATTAAAGATATTTACTATACTGCCAGAATCATTTTTATAGATAACACATTTAAACTTTGCTCAGGGTATTTCCAAGTTGTGATATGACATGTGATTCAATATGGCTTTTTCAATGATGTACATGCAACACACACACATAACTGATAAGAGCTGACAAAGTTAACCTGAAGATAACCTGAGAAGGTTGAAATGTTGTTTTATACTTATCAACTAAACTAGCAGTTTTGAAATAACTTCATTTCAAATGGGTTTCTCGTCATGAAGAAAGTGTGTAAGTGTAATTCTTATTAATAATAATAAAAAACAGATTTTTAATGGAAAACAAAATAAATTTTTAAAGCATGATATTGGGTAACATAAGTTTCCTAGCATCAAGTTATTTTAAAATCTCATCATTACTTTACACTTGTAAATTACAGATGTGTTTCACTGATATTTTTTCTCTTAGGGTGACTGCTTTAGATGTCATTAACTTGCAACAGCATATGGAAATCATCCCAATGAATACATTTCAAAGGTAGGACTTAGGAAAAAAAAAAGTGGTACACAAAAACCTGTATTAATTTAAATTTTATAACTTTTAGCTTACAAGTAAAAATCTAATAACAAAAACATTATTTGCTACTGTAATTTAAATGTTTGCAAACAATTTAAAGTTTACACTGACTGGGACAACAGTCATAAAAACACATTTTATTTTAAACCAATTTTCTAAAATTAACAATCAGAGGGACAGAAATCATCAAAACCCAAGATTAGTTGTGTTGAAATATAAAGCACATTTAAATTATCCACTGAAGCTGACCTTATTACATAGAAATTGATTACGTAAGCTCACCTCAAAAAACAATTTATTTTTGAAAATACTTTCAGAGGTGGGCGTGATTAGGAAAATGATGCGATGAGGTAAGTATTTAAGAAAAATAAACCATTACATAAATAAATGATTATTTACAGGACTTTCATGGTTTGTTTTGAGTTTTCACATGAAGATTTCTCCACACACAGTAAACAGCTCTATTTAAAACTAACAGACTACAGGTTAGGCCTGAAAAATACACTCTACTGCTATAGTGGCATGTGAAAAATTGCTATGTAGCACAGTTTCATTATTTTCAAACCACTCTGAATAATGGTAGCATTAAGTTATATAATACAGGGCAAGAATGTAGCAAGTCCTGGGTGTTTAAAGTTTAGGATTTTAAAGTCAGTTTTAGTTATGAATGCACATAGTTTATAATTGACAAACAGGCAGTAGTAAAAGTTTGCAGAGAAACATAATTTAATAAAATATTGTCAACTCCAACATATACCTGTTTTGAAATTAAATCAATATAATCACCACTGGAACTTGATCTGTGTTCTGCTATGAATCATCCAGGACTGTTAATGATCTTACTTTTGTAGAGAAAGAAATTTTTGTTACATATTTTATTCAGAACTTTAACCCTAACGACAACATCCCACCTGGGGTTCTATACTCTTTTATAACAGATGATCGGCCATTCTTCCTTTTGAGCTTCTTATCTAAGTGCAGCTGGCTGAATTGAGTCTGTCCTTGAACAATGTTGCTGTCTCCACTGGTCATCCCATCTCACCATGGCTTATTACCATACCTACCTGTGACCTTTCTTTGAGTCTTCTGAGGAAGATGGGCACTCCTGATTGGAATTACTGTCTTCTGTTTCCTCTGCAGAAGATCTTCCAAACCATTCTTTCATTCCTTTTGTGTTGTTTGTTTCAAATGCAGTAACTCTGTGGGATCTGCTATCGTTTGTTGTGACTCAGTGGTTGCTCCCAGTTTCTGTGCTTACTGCCAGATATATGTCATTTCTTTTGCCCTGGATCATGTAAAGCTATGCATAACATAGAATGTGCTATTTACACTAACTCTCTTAGTTTTCTACTGCCCTGGAATGGCTTAGCATCAGTTTTACCTCTTTCTTATCAATATTCAACAACTGGCTAATTTTTCTTTATCTTGTATATGTATCCATTTTTTCTGGCCACATTCCTATTCACAGGAGTGAGATCACTAACACCTTGGCAAAGTCCACCTGCTCTGGTATCAAAGCCATGCTTACCCCTACCTTGAAGGCTTGGCTTTTGTGCCAGTTGGAAGTTGACTTGGAGTGAGCAACATTATAACAAGCTTTTCCAGATTAAACCTCCCATTCTTCATTTTTCTTTTTTTACACATTAGTTGATTGAGTGAAAAGTCTCAATTACTGTAATAAAGTGTAACTTCTTTAATAAAATATTAATTCAGACATTCTTAAAAGTTACAAAACAAAAGCAGAATTGGCTTTTGTTAAACGATATATGTTTAGTGTCACGCTTCATTGGAAAAAATACTGGTATGAATTAGGCCTGTGTAGGGTTAAAAGTGATATACATTTTATTAACCATTGACAGTAAGATGTTTATAAACTGTTACACTATGTAACACAAATTTTGTTCCTGGATAATATGTGTTATTAGAAATGTAAAAGAAGCATCTCAAAACTTCTTATGCAATTTTTAAAATATATCTTTTTTGGCTGAACAATATTCTGAATATCATAATGTTTTAAAACTATAGATTGTGTAAGATCTCATCTATCACTGGTATGTAAAATAATAGTTTTAAATACATAAGAATAAATGTATTTCATTTTCACCGCTGTAATCTGCTTTACTTTGTTACAAGGTTGACTACATCCATAACAACTAACATTTATTTTATTGTCTGTAACAGAATCAAAGAACAAATGTCATGAAACCTTCATATTACCATATATGATCTAGTGAATTTTATGCAAACTATTGCTTAATATACTTTTTAAAAAAATTTAATTTCTTTTTAATATAGTGGATTGGTAATATAAGTAATAAAAAGTAGTACTTTTAGAAATGTGAAAATATCTCAAAACTTCTTATGCAATCATAAGTATCACAATGCAACAGACAAGTGTTCTTCACTGTAAGTCTGATTCCAATTAATTTGCACGAAATATATTTCATACCACATGAATTAAACAGATAAATATTTTAATGAAACAAGAAAGCAGGCTTTCTTTATGTCTTGGTGGGTTATAACACATATTTAAACAAAATCATTTCAATGAAAGCAAGCATTTATTGTGCACACACATAGTAATACACTGGTTCATACATTATTTATTAACACTAACTGTAAAAGGAAAAGGAATATTTCATTCATGGGTAATGAAGACACCCTTTGTGTCTAAGAACCAAATAACTGATTTTGTGTGGTCTTAATAGTTCATCAGTACATTATTAATTAACCACTAATTTAAAAACACATTAATATACATGCAGTCAGCCAATCACAAGTATAATCTTCAAGCAGTAATTAAACATTATTTCATGTACAATTCATGACATAATGTTGTCATTACTACTAGTTACATGTAAATTTATATAAATGTAAATATATCTATCTCTGTGTAAACCTAGACAACAAATAGATTTGCAGTTCAAAGTTACATATCCATATTACTGTATGTAGTGAAATATTATTGTCACTTAAGTTGTTTTTGTTTTTTCTATTTGAAACAATTTCCATTTTGACATTCAAAATGTTTTCTCCAAATAAACCAATTATGTTACTGTAGCAGTGTTACAAAGTCTCACCCAAAAAAATATGTAGTGCTACTGTTAAAAACAGAGGCATTTCTTTCAAACAAACACAACAGATGTTCAAAACTACTCTCATGGCTTTTCCTCAAAATGAACATTTGTGCGGCCTTATTGGAAGATATAATGTGTTAATTAGCTAGGCCAGTAACTTCATGGTTATGGGTGTGTTTTGTGACTGAACAGGAGGAGGGAAGGATGATTCTAACATTGTACACTATTCACTGGCCCAGTATATCACAAAAAACATCTCCTTTGTGCCAGTCTACTAAGAAAAATAATCTTCAGTATTTATTACAAGTGCTGTAGAGTAATAAGATTAATTCCACTGCATATTTAAGTGAGCCTTAAACATTTCTAAAAAATCAAAAAGCCCTCAGTACCAGCTTTCAACAGACAAGCACATAGTATTGACAATATCCTACTTTTTTTTTTTTCCCTTAATATATATAATGTGTAACAGATGGCATCACTTGAGTTCAGATATCTGAGCTAGAGGCCAGACTATTAATTATTTACTTTTAAAGCAAAAAAGGTTAACAAGAGAGACTGAAACACCAAGGAAATGAAACCAAAAAAAGTGTAAAACTAACTACAAATCTAATAGGAAGAAGGATAACAGTACAGAGTTAACATAAAAGCGGTTGGTTAAAACAACGCTTTTGTGTTGAATATGATACAGAGGAGGAATAGTCCATTTTGACAGTTCATCACAAGTGGAAAGTGAACTTGTTTACCAAGCCAATACTCCCCACACAAGCTAAACCTAACCAAATCTATACAGTCATAGATATTAAACATTACTCAGATATGTTACATAAAAAATAACTTTTACACCAATGTGTCATTATTTTCTGCTATGAATACACACAGCAATATGTATTAATATAGATAAGTGTAATGGGTGGCAAACAAAAACGTTAGAGAATAACAACTTTGCCTGCAGTGTATGGTCAATAAAATCATTATAACAATTTATTCTGTTTGTAAACCTTTAATAATGTGTATTTGAAGTGTAATTGTTAAACATAAACATACTTTAACAGCTTTTTTTTAAATAACCAAAGAAGTGGAAAATTGTTTCAAAAGCATCGACATAAAGTATTATAAATTTAAGTCTTTAATTATGTATTTCAAAAACAAGAATTATTCACTGAAATGAAATTTTGACGTTTCTTTTCTCAGAAATTACAAGTTATAAATACCTCAATTTACCAGTCTTAAACTATAACTGGCATAATAATCCTAGTAAACAACATACTTATCTCATCTTTAATATGTACTTTCTTTTGTTTTTATCACTATTTATCATCACATTAATCAAAACGACTATAATCAATTTCACTAGTACATTCAGTGTTATCTTGTCTGGTTTGAAAAAGTGGTTATATATATTATGTAACTTTACTAATGTATACACATTAATATTTGGCAGCCAAAGACACAACATTCTGTGCACTGTATAAAAATTTACAACTTCTCAAACACATCTACATAGTTTCCAGACTTAAACTTGCCTTCCTCCAGAACAGTGAACAGCCGAGCCACTGTAGTTTCGCATTTTAAAACTTTTCCTTCATTGGAAAGTTCTGGAAATTAAATGATAAAAAACTGAGTTATTATATTTAGGATATATTAAACTAACAGGTAAAATTTTATTAAAGAGAAATACTTAAATCACTAATGATAATAAATGAACCAAATAGTTTTTTTTTTAATATCTTTTTTGTTTAGTACATAAACAAAGTTATCATAGTGATAGAAAGAATCAAAAACAGTGAATTGTACATTTAAATATATGTTAACAAATAACATTTAAATAACTATTCCTAGATATATTCATCGAAAGAAAGAAAATCACAATTAGTGTATACATCTAAAAATTTCATTTAAAAATAATAGAATAAGTAAACAAAGTTTTTCGTGTTAATCAATATTAAAATTATGGGATTATTATCAATTTCTCATAATAACAAAATATTTACATAAACATTAACTAAAGGTTAACTTGATATACCATTTTTACCTATAATAATTAAGATACACCAAATTATCAGTTCAGTGTTCTTACTGTTAGTGATTTATATAACATAATCTCAATAATATCTCATAAGGTTTGACCAGCTAGTGAGATTTAGGTTTGATTTAAATCGATATCAAACAGCATTTTGAGCAAACACTTTTTTTTTTCTTGGTAAGCCTCAGCTAATAATGACTAGTAAAAAGCACATACTTGAAGCATTGACAAATAAAAGTTGTTTACTTTGGTTGTATTATTCTACTTATTTTTTCTCATACCATCCATTAATCTAACTTTAATCTGACCTCACTGTGTGCCTTTTTGGACCTCAGTAAAGAAAAACTAGACTACTGGGACCATAGCTTTGTTGCTATTACATAGTACACATATGAGAATAGGGCAAAAATATTAAGTTGAAAAGTTTGAAAACACTGTTTTGTATATATCACATTTTCTTGGTTTTAAAATAGAAATAATAATTATATGCATGGATATGAAACTCAGGTTAGGTTAAACTTTGGCATGTTTATTCAGTAAATATTGCACACAATACAATTTACTTTTATAACTATGCTCCTTTATTGGCAGGTTCTTTTAAATTTTCTAGGGAAAATAATTCAACATCCAATCATAATGATGAAAAATTAGTTTATTTTCTCCTTTAATATTCCTATAAGCTTAAACACTGTGGTAAGTTTTGGGCCAAAATTATAGCCATGATAACAGTACTACACTAACAAAAAAGTCAAAGTGATTGAACGAGCACAACAGATAACGCAGATCCAAATGCTTCATTAAAAAACCATAGTGACAGATTTGTTTTATGGTATAGACACAATTTACTTTGAATGAAAGCTCTGACTTCTGGGAAAGCATGTTCAAGTATATCCTTCATCATATCTGTTTCCAATGGTCCTGGCCCATAACAAATAACATTCAAACTTGGGTCTTCCTGGGCTAGAACTTTGAAATACATGTCTCTGGCAGCCTTTCCTACAGTGTGCAAAAAAAAAGTATATCAATGAATATCACAATTTAAAGCATATAAATAATTTATCTTAAATATAGAATACCAAAAAACAACAACTATATTAATTCATTGGCTCAAAAATCATGGAAAACAGTATTCATTAAATGCTTTGTAAGAAAGATAATACTATCCAACAAAACATTGTTCAACATTAATGATTTATATTTGATGTATTTCTGAAGAAATATGTTGCATATGTTTGCACTAACATAATCAAACACAATAATATAACTGACAGAAATCAACCATATGATCTTATATATTATATTATCAAAGTTCAACCATGAAACCATTAACAAGCACTATTTTAAATATTTACATGCCTAAAACTTTAACTTGGATTTGTATCTAGTATATAAATCAAAAATATTTATATCTTATATTGAATCCAATAAGAAACTCCAAAAAAAATTCTATTTTATGCTGTTTAGATTAACATCAAAATTAGACTTTTAGTCATTGATATGTGGATCAACAAGTCTTGGTGATTTTACTGTTAAATTGTGAGTTCTGAAACTGTAACACTGGGAAACCTAAAAACTGATAATCCCTTGGACCAGACAACTTTCATCATTGAGTTTTAAAGGAACTTAAAGATTTTATTCATGAACTGCTGGCTAATATTTTTATTAAGAAATTTCCCTGACTAATGAAAGAGTATCAGAAGACTGGAAGTTGGCTAATGTCAGTACAGTAATTGAAGATGGTGATAAACATTGTACAGGCAATTATAGGACAGTCAGTCTTACATCAGTAGTTGGAAAGATTTTGTAGAGTATGATTAAATAAAGATGCATTTCAGAGGCATTTACAGTTGTTTGATACATTGTTAAAAAGCCGGCATGGTTTCACTAAAGGAAAGTTGTTTGAGAAGGTAACTACAAAAGTTGATGAAGGAAATATTTTAGTTTTGATTTACCTTGCTTTTCAGAAAGTATTTAATAAAGTGTCTCTCACAAAAGATTTGTTACAAAACTTACATCTGTAGGTGTAGCAGAAATGTTATTAATCTGTATAGAAAATGACTGGAAGGTATAAAGCAGAAAGTAATAAAAAAAATGGAGTTACATCTGACTGGTTCACAGTTACAAGTGGTGTGCTTCAGGGAACTGTGCAGGTACCTCTGTTATTTATGATCTATATTAATAATGTTGACTCAGGAATGGTAAAAAAAATAAAAAGAATTGAAGTTTGCAAATGGCTTTAAGATTTTTGTGGTGGTTAACTGTATCAGAGATGCTGCAGACTTACTGGGAGATTTAGGTCATATCATGCAACAACATGATAGATGTTGTTTAACTGTGTTAAACATAAGGTGATGCATGCAAGTTTTCACAATTCAAATTATTGTTACAATTTAAATGGGAATACCTTAAATACTGTGTTTGTAGGAAAAGATCTTGGTTATGATAAGAATACCAATTAAGTCATCTAAACAGTATACTGTAGCTATACATAGAGCTAATACAGAGCAAATTAAAATGGTCATTGTTTAATGAAAAATATAACAAATAAAGAATGTAACTAGAACTATTTGTCCATTTTTCAAAATAATATAAACTTTGCTTAAAAATGTATTTTTGTCATAAAAGTTGTTAAAGTTTCAAAAACTGAACATAAAAGCACTTTTCATTAAATTATGAGAGTATGGAAAAGATACTATGAATTTCTTACTTATATAAAAATATAATTTTATAGGCAAATTATTGGCTAAATATATTTGAATTACATACAGGCATATATATGTCAGACTTTGTTCTCATGTTTAATCTAAAATAACAGCACCACAGTCATACTTGTAATACCCTTTCCATACTTGTTTTGTAGCCTAACGTTCAGAACAACATTTTTAATACACAGATTAGCTTTATTTTTAAAGAATGTATTTTAAGTTGAAAGACAATTTTATTATAAGATACAAGATGTAGATTTCTTTTATAATGATCACAATTTTATGTTCATATATTTAGTGTACTTTACACAGCAGAAAAAATGTTTACTTTGGACAAATTTTAAACGTACACTGAACTTAGCTATTATTTTTAATGAAGGATATGCGTAGTTGTTCGTAATTTAGTCTGTTGTTTTAACATTTTCTTTGTATGTCTTATATTATTACTAGATTCAAAAACCCGAAGTTTATAATACAGAATGTCATTTTTACCAGGATATCATCGACATATAAACATTGATTCTTACTTTCATAACATTAATATTAAATATCTATTATTCGTATTTTTTTGTTTTTTCTTCTATTCTTAAAAAATTAATACATAATTGAATCTAGTTTAAGAAATTACCTTATATAAACTTACCTGAACAGTAAAGGGCCCAGCCATTAACAGCTTTTTGTGATGCTAAAGAAGAAATGTTAATTATGTGTCGAAATTTAGTTTTATATTTAAGAATCTTTTCAAGGAATACTGAGGTTAAAACTACAGCCGAGTTAAAATTTAAGTTAAAATATCTTGTTATTTCATCACTGTCTTTAAATGATGAAGCATGCCTGGATATATCACCAATGGTACCGGCATTATGAATCAAAAATGCTTGATCAATTTTCACTGGGAACTTTCTACACATTGACATAATTTGGCCAAAAGCTGTTCCACCTCTATTGCAGAAACTGTATTCAAGTCCATTGGTGCTGTTATTACTTGTGTTTCTTTACCACATTCTTTAATTAATTGCTTTGTTCCTTTTAATCCGTCTTCACTTCGAGCAATCAATGCAATAATCGAATTTCGCGGTAATTTCTTGATTAAGCTTAAACTAAGTACTCTACCTAATCCTCGACTTGCACCGGTAATTACGCAGAGAGAAGGAATCTCCCAATTCACTTTTGTTGCGTTCATTTTCTGCAGTTATTAACACGTTTGCTAAAGAAAACGTTAAGGATTGCTAGTCACCTTTATAGGAGCACAAGTGACTGTGTTCCCCTTATCTATTACCAGATCTCAAACGAACTCTAGAATTACTTGAATAGCGAAATGCTGAAGCATTTAGTGCTCATTCGTTTATCAGGAATCAGGCTTATTAATATTCGTAAACATACTTATATTAAAAACTTAACACTCGTGATATAGAAATACGAGCACTTACGGTACGTAAATCAAATCAAATGAGCTTCTGAAATGTTAAGTCTCAGTCATCTTGACGTCTTTCTCATGACATGATTAATTAATTCCTTGCTCATTTTTGTCAGTGTTTTTCAGAACACTGTTATTATTTTATTTTGTTGTTGTTTTTTACTTTTTAAATGTTTGAGTTTCATAAAATTTCTTGTTTTCGAGAATAAAGGGAAACGAATTTAGAAAAAAACAACATTTTTTTCATTCATTCATCTTGAATAAAGTTTGACCTTTTTCACTTGGCCAGGTGGCTAAGGCACATGACTTCTAATCCAAGGATCGCGGGTTCGAATCCCTGTCACACCTAAGATACTCGCCCTTTCAGCCGTGGGTGCGTTATAATGTGACGGTCAATCCCACTATTCGTTGGTAAAAGAGTAGCCCAAGAGTTGGCTGTGAGTGGTGATGACTAGCTGCCTTCCCTCTAGTCTTACACTGCAAAATTAGGGACGGCTAGCACAGATAGACCTCGAGTAGCTTTGTGCGAAATTCCAAAAACAAACAAACCAAACAAGCTATTTGAATGTATAAAATTGAAATATTATTGCAAACATGGACGTCTGTAGGAGAGCATTTGAAATGACCATAAATATTGACGTGTTAGATGAAATTGCATTTTTAAGTCAAATGCGAAATAAAGTGCTTTTGAAACTATGGATTTATTCTTGATAATGGCGGAAATTGTGGAGAAGTTGTTTGTTATAACGATTCTAGTAAAATCCGACCTTTGAATATAGAAGATTGATGCAGATGATTCTTTGAAGGCGGAAAGTTTTGTGAACGTTGACAAGAATGTTTCAACAGAAACTGATGAAATTGATATAATAGAATCGCAATATGGTAACAGTGTGAGAGATTCAGAAGATGAACAAAATGGAAAAGACAGTGAGGAAATAAAAATTCCTATTTCATCGCAAGTGTTAAGTTATTAATATTAATGCTATCTTTCTTGGAATAGATTTGATTAAAATTTTGTGTACTTATGTATATTTTGAATGTCTATTTTGTTCTTATTCTAATAAATATAACATAAACAGTATAATAACTTTATTCACAAACGTCTTACTTTCTTTTAGTCAAGCAAGTGTAACGTTTCGCTCAAAAATTATAATTAAGGAAATACATGTTCCAGAAACCCTGCTTAAGCCGGAAATTTTACTCGGTCCCGTGCGATTCTGCCTTAGACAGGTCTTGCTGTATATACATTTTGCGATAGTTCTCATGAGTCTTAGATTGTAAAAATCTATGGTAAGTTGAAGTTTTCTTGAGGCATATCGATATTAACGGTTGTGTGCTAATGGGTTGGGCGAACAGTTTTATATTCATGCAAACGTCACGGCTGACGTTTTTGTAACAATTAGAAGTCAGTTCAACCAGTGGTTTAGGAGGAGCTACGTGACACACACACAGGCACAGAATCTTTCTACAGCGATTTCCTGTAGCTTATTATCCCCGAGGATCTATTTTGAGCAGGATAAATTTACATTATTATGTTTCTTTTATTTTTAAATTTCGCGCATAGGTACACGAGGGCTATCTGCGTTAGCCGTCCGCAATTTTGCAGTGTAAGACTAGACGGAAGGCAGCTAGTCATCACCACCCACTGCCAACTCTTGTGCTACTCTTTTACCAACGAATAGTGGGATTGAGCATCACATTATAACGCCCCACGGCTGAAAGGGCGAGCATGTTTAGTGCAATGGTGATTCGAACTCGCGACACTCGGATCACGAGTCGAACGCTTTAATCCACCTGGCCAAGCCGGGCCCTGTTGTTATGAGCTATATCTTTATCTTAGTAATTTACATGCTAGCCGGAGGGCGCCTCGTATTAAGATCACTTTTGTTCCAAGATATTTGAAAATATTAACGAAGGAGAGGATTTGTAAAATATCTATTATAAAAATAAATCATAAATACGGGTAAGCCAGTGAGCTGGCCAAGTAAGCTTGAAGTGAGGCATCAAGAAAAGGTAAAATAGTCTTATGGAGTGAATCTGGCAGCATGCTAACGTTTTTTGGATCTGTGATAGCTGTCACACGTAATGAGGTACATAATAAAAGTAACTTAATTTTTTACCTTGCTGTTTTGCAAACATAACGATTGTAAACATAAGCTTACAACAAGTCACCAAGTTTACAAACCTATAGAGAAACGTTGAGGAAGAAATCGAACTAATTTGTAATTTTTTACATGAATTGGAAGTTTTCGCCAAATAACTTTCAAAAACATCACCAATGAAATAAAATTGGTAAAACACTATTAATCAGCATTTCTGCACAAAAAGCTTTCTATAAAATGTTATAAATTTTTAAACACTTGTGTGTCTATTTATCAGAATTAACGCATGTATGATGTAGAATATTTTAAATTATTTTGAAAAACAATTAATCCAGCTTCCCTGCATTCTCTACGCTACGTGTCAAGATTCTTTTCAAATAGACTATAATGGTCATGGCCAGCCATGCAGTAGTTACGTCATATTTATCATCCATTTCAAGCAAATGAAGATTTTTCAAGTGAGAACAACACCAGTCACAAATCAAGGGTTTTTTGCTCCTTCTGAACACATCTTTATGATTTGAGTGTATGAATACTTTGAGTGAGAAACGGCTGTCACATAACATTCCCAAAGCGGTCGATTTTCGGTAGCACTGTGCTGTTGCCAAATCCAACGTAAAGTGTCATAACGTAGTTAAGCACAGCATAGCCAAATGGTTAAGGCACTCGACTCGTAATCTGATGGTCGTGGGTTCGAATACTCGTCACATCAAATATGCTTGTTCTATAAGCTGTGGGGGCGTTATAATGTCACGGTTAATCCCACTATTTGTTAGTAAAAAAGTAGCCTAAGAGTTGACGGTGGGTAGTGATGAATAGCTGCCTTCCTTCTAGTCTTACACTGCTAAATTGGGGACGGCTTGCGCAGATTCAGTTACGACAGAAAGTGTTCGTACCCCTGCGTCCCGAGTAGTTTTTTGCTCATAACTTAAAAAGTATCATGATTAGACTAATAGACTTATAATATATTATAAATATTATACTAACACACGTCTACATAATTTTTTATGAAATTAAACGACAAATAAACTGTTTATAGACAAAGAATCAAAAATAGGAGGAGCATAAAGTGTTCGTACAGTTCAGAACGTGTGAAGAACTGATATTCCCGTAAAAATTTCGTTTAGTTTGGCGAATAAACTACATTATAGCATTCCAGAACTAGACACTGGGTTCATAATTATTGGAATTTAGCCAGCAAAAAAAATGTACTTCCGGCAATTTTGTGCCGTCTCCGTCATTATCTGTTTGGTCATCATGGCGAACAGGAAACAAACTGTCCAGTGATTTAAAAAACCGAATTATTGTAAAATACAAGTCTCGTGTATCTTTTTCCGTTAAAAGGATAACTGCTTAGTTTAAGCTTACAGATCAACTGCTAACCTCCCTCGTTCCCACAAATATTCCAGAGAGAACCAAGAGAAAGGTTCTCAGAGAAGTTAGTAAAAACCCTCGTTTAACACGTAATGACATACAGAAACTGGTAAGGGAAACTGGGGTTGAAGTAAGCACCTCTACAGTTACGAACATGTTACGCTCTTCTGGGTTCAAAGCATGCCGCCCTCGTAGAACTCCATATTTAAAGCCTCTTCATTTAGAAGCACGATTGAGGTATCAAAGTAAGCATGTAGATAAACCCATTACCTATTGAAAAAAGTATTCTTTGGTCAGACAAGACTAAAATCAAGCTTTTCGGCCGCAATGATGTTCGCTATATTTTACGTGAGAAGGGAGAACGAAATCTTCCAAAGAACACCGTCCCTAAGTTAAACACGGAGGTGGCTCGATCATGCTATAGGGTTCCTTCAGCTTTTCTGGTGTAGGCAGCCTTCACCGCATCAACGGAATCATGAAAAAAGAAGGGTACGTTGATATATTAGGCACTTATATCAAGAATGATGCTCGGAACTTGCGGTTTTGGCGTCGTTGGATCTTCCAGCAAAACAATGACCCTAAGCACACATTCGAAATATGTGCAATTCTGGTTGCAGAGGAACCATAAAAGCGTTCTAAAGTGGCCATTGCAGTCACCCGATCTCGATCCAATTGAAAACGTTTGGCATGAGTTGAAAACCAGAAATCATCAGCATCATACGAAAATCTTGCAAGAGTTGGAGGCCTTCTGTAAAGAAGAATGAAAGAAAATACCAGTCGAGTATTATCAAACGATCACGGAAGGCAATGAGGAGAGATTGCGCCAAGTAATTCACCTGAAAGGCCACACAACTGACCATTAAAGTAGATGCACGAACACTTTCTGCTCCTCCTATGTTTGGTTATTTGTTTATAAACAGTTTATTTGTCGTTTAATTTACATAAAAATTTATGTAGATGTGTGTTAGTATAATATTTATAATATGCTCTAGTTAATTGTCCTAATCGTGATACTTGTTAAGTTATGAGATAAAAACTACAAACGACGCAGGGGTACGAACACTTTCTGATGTAACTGTAGCCCTCTTATAGCTTTGCATGAAATTCAAAACAAACAAACAATGTATTTATGTTTTAGTTGTCATGCGACTTGCTAATTTACATATTCAATCTCATTTTAAATGTTACGTTCTGAGTTCTCTGTATCCACCATTAATTCAAAAAAATTATGGGAACACTTTTTGTTAAAATACATTTTGTTGGTATTTGAAGTTAAGCAGAAAGCTAAACAAGGAACTATCTATACCCTGCCAACCACGAGTATCGAAACGCAATTTTTAGCGTTCTAAGTCCGAGAAAATACCACTTTGCCGCAGGGAGGTTACACTTTGTATTGAGTTTGTCCTCAACAAAATGTGTGATTAGGTAATACTGTGTTACGTTTGTGGCAATATCAAAACAACGGTACAGAAAAATGCTTTCAATTAGCAACATTACATTATTTAGAACAAAAATCCAACAAGGTAAAAGAAATAAAACGCTGAATGTTTTAATAAATATCTGTCCAAAGTATTACACATTTATTATTGAATTCTGAAGATCTAATTGTAGAAGTAAGTCTAGCTTCATAATACTACCTCTTTGTATGATAAACAAAATTAAGTCACAATTTGGAATTTTTTTATTTTTGTGTTCTATAAACTGAATTCTTGATATAGTTATAAGAAAAATAATAAGCAGGAATGCAAGTTAAATTTTGAAGAAATACAAAACTCGATACTTAGGCAAATGAAGGATAAAAAGTAAGTTGCTGGATTGTCAGTAAGTATTTTTTTAAACAATTCAATTTTAACTGTAATAAATTAAATTATCTACAGGTGGATGTACATAAGTTATATATCGCTTAATTCCTACCCTACTCACTACTTTCTCACAATAATCCTTTGAAAAATCGTTTTAGAAAAATTAAAATGGTCTTTTTGGTAAGACTGATGCTAAGAAACAAAACAAATAACACTTTGCTTCTAGGAATTAATTGTTTGTTGGATACACAATGGGCTGTCGGAGCTTTTCCTACGCAAGAGGCGCAGATAGCCTAGTTGCTTTGCGCCATTAAACGCCAAACCAACCAATCCTACGCAAGATGGTAAATATATAAAGTTACTACTGTCCCACCAGTGGACGCTCCAAGACTTTCCTAGATTTGAAAAAATATTGCAATAAAAACTTGTAAATAAGCGTTTATATGCAAAAAAAGGTTTTTTGTGAACCTGACGATGACCGAAGAAGGTCGAAACGTTGTTCGCTCTTCTATGTAAAGTGTTTTCTCAGCCCAAACGAGCCGTTTTTGCATATAAATTTCTCAACAAGTGGGTTTCTCGTCATCACTGATTATTGTAAATAAGCGTATTATATAAGTAGTCTGATAATATATATATATACACTGCTGGCCAAAATCTTAATGCCAATGAATATAAAGAAAAACTATGCATGTTCCGTTGTTAGACTCAATCACATACTTGAGTAGAGCTTCGAAAGATGAAAATAAAAATAAAAACTTTTTTTTAACATTTAATAAGGAAAATGTGAACACTATGAAATTAGTCTAAATACTAGCGGGTCAAACGTTTAAGACTATACTAAAACGAAGCGTTAATCGGAAAACACGTAACGACATTTAGTCATTTGTGTTCAAGCATTAGCGTTGTCAGCATCTCTCAATGACATCTCCTGTGTTACATTGGGTAAAAACATGGCAAAGACAAAAAAGGTGACAGAGTTTGAACGTGGCAGAATAGTCGAGCTGTAAAAGTGAGGTCTCTCTCAACGTGCCATCGCTGGTGAGATTGGGCGGACTAAAACTGCTGTTGCAAATTTCTTAAAAGACCCTGACGGATACGGAACGAGAATTTCAAGTGGTCGGCCCATTTCGCCGGCATTGAGCAGGAGGATTCGACGAGTTGTCCGGCAAGACACCAGCCGATCGTCGAACCATATTAATTCCCTTACGAATACATAATGCAGCTCAAGAACAAGACACCATCTACGAGAGAAAGGCTTTAAAAAACCGTAAACGTCTTCAAAAGCCACGCCTCCTTCCACATCACGAAACATTAAAATTTGCAGAAAAGCACCAAACATGGGACGTAGAAAAAGAGGACGAAGGTTTTGTTCTCAGATGAGAAAAAATTTAACCTGGATGGTCCAGATAGCTTCCAACGTTACTGGCACAATAAGGATATCCTACCGGAGACGTTTTCTACACGACACGGTGGAGGAGGTTCCATCATGATCTGAGGAACTTTCTCCTTCCATGGAACAATGGTAGCTTCAGGTTATACAGGGGCGTCAAACAGCAGCTGGCTACACTGGCATGTTGGAGAGGGCATTCATATTGACTGAAGGCCCTCGCTTGTGTGGAAATGACTGGATCTTTCAGCAGAAAAATGCTGCAATCCACAATGACCGCAGGACAAAGAACTTTTTTCATGGCAAATAACGTGATTCTTTTGAACCATCCACCGTGTTCGCCTGAACTGAACCCCATTGAAAATGTTAGGGAGTGAATGGCAAAGGAAGTCTATAGAAATGGACGTATGGTATGGACCATTTTGGTATGGTCTTAAACTTTTGACCAGCTAATACGCTGTGAAAAGACATTCCTTCATAACAACTATATATTTAATCAAGTTATTATGCATTATAAAGAATTTTCATACCAGTATTTGGCTAGTCAAATATAGCACAACACAGAAACATTTCGTTATAAAAATAATTTAAGAAACATCCAATAACCAACGTAAGTGAACAAAATAGTTATCAGCTATCAGGAAAACGAATCAAGCAGTTACCTTTCGTAGCTGTAATTTGTATCATATTGCATCTATAAACAGTTTCAGGAAATATTTCTTTTATGTTTGAAGTTAAGCACAAAGCTACACAATGGGCTACTGTGCTCTGTCACCATAGGTATCGCACCCCAGTTTTTATCGTTTTAAGTCCACAGATGTACCCTTTTGCCACTGGTGGGCCATCTTTTGTCTGTCATCACCTAGCTGTGGTACTGAATGAAAAGTTCTTTGGGCAGGGACTTGTTGGTAACTAAAGATTCTAAATGATATTTCTACTCACCCCTGATTTTCAACCTGAAGTAGTCATGTTGGGATAAATGCAACAACAATCAAAAAAACCTGCAGATTAAGTGATTTTTCTAACATATTTTAGGCCAATCGATTTATGATGCTTTGCCAGCTTTCATCATTTTATATCACAATATTTAAGGTATTATACTGCATATATAAATTGTATTTCAGGTAATCTTTTCTCTCTCATTGACCAGTCCTAGTATTTAAAGAAACTCTAAAGCCCTTGTATTGAAAGTAGAATGGCATAAAATAAGGCTTGATTTCAGAAGCATCTAAGTGACTCTTGTTCTGAGAAAAAGCTTGCTGAAAAACATATCAAAATATATAAAGTTACAATATATTATTTGTTAAAGATCAAAAAAGCATCTCCAGTTTAAATTATATTTGAAAAATCATGCACACAAACCAATATTACTTTACTTAAGTCTGATTTTATTTATATCAACAAATTATGTATAAAAAAGTCATGAATAAACCATGAAAATTGTTTAACAAATTTTAGTACACGATTGTCTTAAATTTTATTCTATACAAATTTTAAATTGAACAGCATCTAAATTTAAAAATAACTGTTCTTAATTCGAATTATTTTTTCTTGAATAATTTCAAACTCTTCCTCTACTTTTTTTTTATAATTTATGTACATTTTAATTATTTATAACTTTTTTTATAATTTATATATAGTCAAAATTGTAAAGATTCAAGTTCTGATGTATCTATTTAGAAGAAATTAAAACCACAATAAGATATTGCTGAAATATGGTTTTTATTTTCAACTGATTAACTTATTTACCATCTGTCTTTCCTTCTATGAAGTAATTGGTTTACTTACTTGACAAAAAAAAGGAAGAAAGAAAATCTCCAATCTTTCACCTGCTCAATTAAAAGAAATATAATAAAAGACAAGAACCAACCTTCTTGATTGCATGTTAGGTTCAACAGTTTTCACTCTTTCTTATCAATATTCAACAACTGGCTAATTTTTCTTTATCTTGTATATGTATCCATTTTTTCTGGCCACATTCCTATTCACAGGAGTGAGATCACTAACACCTTGGCAAAGTCCACCTGCTCTGGTATCAAAGCCATGCCTACCCCTACCTTGAAGGCTTGGCTTTGTGCCAGTTGGAAGTTGACTTGGAGTGAGCAACATTATAACAAGCTTTTCCAGATTAAACCTCCTATTCTTCATTTTTCTTTTTTTACACATTAGTTGATTGAGTGAAAAGTCTCAATTACTGCAATAAAGTGTAACTTCTTTAATAAAATATTAATTCAGACATTCTTAAAAGTTACAAAACAAAAGCAGAATTGGCTTTGTTAAACGATATGTTTAGTGTGCGTTTCATTGGAAAAAATACTGGTATGAATTAGGCCTGTGTGGGGTTCAAAGTGATATACATTTTATTAACCATTGACAGTAAGATGTTTATAAACTGTTACACTATGTAACACAAATTTTGTTCCTGGATAATATGTGTTATTAGAAATGTAAAAACATCTCAAAACTTCTTATGCAATCTTTAAAATATCTTTTGGCTGAACAATATTCTGAATATCATAATGTTTTAAGTACAGATTGTGTAAGATCTCATCTATCACTGGTATGTAAAATAATAGTTTTAAATACATAAGAATAAATGTTTCAAGAATAAATGTATTTCATTTTCACGGTAATCTGCTTTACTTTGTTACAAGGTTGTACATCCATAACAACTAACATTTATTTTATTGTCTGTAACAGAATCAAAGAACAAATGTCATGAAACCTTCATATTACCATATATGATCTACTGAATTTTATGCAAACTATTGCTTAATATACTTTTTAAAAAAAATTTAATTTCTTTTTAATATAGTGGATTGGTAATATAAGTAATAAAAAGTAGTACTTTTAGAAATGTGAAAACATCTCAAAACTTCTTATGCAATCATAAGTATCACAATGCAACAGACAAGTGTTCTTCACTGTAAGTCTGATTCCAATTAATTTGCACAAAATATATTTCATACCACATGAATTAAACAGATAAATATTTTTATGAAACAAGAAAGCAGGCTTTCTTTATGTCTTGGTGGGTTATAACACATATTTAAACAAAATCATTTCAATGAAAGCAAGCATTTATTGTGCACACACATAGTAATACACTGGTTCATACATTATTTATTAACACTAACTGTAAAAGGAAAAGGAATATTTCATTCATGGGTAATGAAGACACCCTTTGTGTCTAAGAACCAAATAATTGATTTTGTGTGGTCTGAATAGTTCATCAGTACATTATTAATTAACCACTAATTTAAAAACACATTAATATACATGCAGTCAGGCAATCACAAGTATAATCTTCAAGCAGTAATTAAACATTATTTCACGTACAATTCATGACATAATGTTGTCATTACTACTAGTTACATGTAAATTTATATAAATGTAAATATATCTATCTCTGTGTAAACCTAGACAACAAATAACAGATTTGCAGTTCAAAGTTACATATCCATATTGCTGTATGTAGTGAAATATTATTGTCACTTAAGTTGTTTTTGTTTTTTCTATTTGAAACAATTTCCATTTTGACATTCAAAATGTTTTCTCCAAATAAACCAATTATGTTACTGTAGCAGTGTTACAAAGTCTCACCCAAAAAAATATGTAGTGCTACTGTTAAAAACGAGGCGATTTCTTTCGAAACAAACACAACAGATGTTCAAAACTACTCTCTCATGGCTTTTCCTCAAAATGAACATTTGTGCGTCCTTATTGGAAGATATAATGTGTTAATTAGCTAGGCCAGTAACTTCATGGTTATGGGTGTGTTTTGTGACTGAACAGGAGAAGGGAAGGATGATTCTAACATTGTACACTATTCACTGGCCCAATATATCACAAAAACATCTCCTTTGTGCCAGTCTACTCAGAAAAATAATCTTCAGTATTTATTACAAGTGCTGTAGAGTAATAAGAGCAATTCCACTGCATATTTAAGTGAGCCTTAAACATTTCTAAAAATCAAAAGCCTCAGTACCAGCTTTCAACAGACAAGCACATAGTATTGACAATATCCTACTCTTTTTTTTTTTCCCCTTTAATATAATGTGTAACAGATGGCATCACTTGAGTTCAGATATCTGAGCTAGAGGCCAGACTATTAATTATTTACTTTTAAAGCAAAAAGGTTAACAAGAGAGACTGAAACACCAAGGAAATGAAACCAAAAAAGTGTAAAACTAACTACAAATCTAATAGGAAGAAGGATAACAGTACAGAGTTAACATAAAAGCGGTTGGTTAAACAACGTTTTGTGTTGAATATGATACAGAGGAGGAATAGTCCATTTTGACAGTTCATCACAAGTGGAGTGAACTTGTTTACCAAGCCAATACTCCCACACAAGCTAAACCTAACCAAATCTATACAGTCATAGATATTAAACATTACTCAGATATGTTACATAAAATAACTTTACACCAATGTGTCATTTTCTTGAATACACAGCAATATGTATTAATATAGATAAGTGTAATGGGTGGCAAACAAAAACGTTAGAGAATAACAACTTTGGCTGCAGTGTATGGTCAATAAAATCATTATAACAATTTATTCTGTTTGTAAACCTTTAATAAAGTGTATTTGAAGTGTAATTGTTTCACAATAAACATAATTTTAACAGCTTTTTTTTTAAATAACCAAAGAAGTGGAAAATTGTTTCAAAAGCATCGACATAAAGTATTATAAATTTAAGTCTTTAATTATGTATTTCAAAAACAAGAATTATTCACTGAAATAAAATTTTGACGTTTCTTTTCTCAGAAATTACAAGTTATAAATACCTCAATTTACCAGTCTTAAACTATAACTGGCATAATTATCCTAGTAAACAACATACTTATCTCATCTTTAATATGTATTTTCTTTTGTTTTTATCAATATTTATCATCACATTAATCAAAACGACTATAATCAATTTCACTAGTACATTCAGTGTTATCTTGTCTGGTTTGAAAAAGTGGTTATATATATTATGTAACTTTACTAATGTATACACATTAATATTTGGCAGCCAAAGACACAACATTCTGTGCACTGTATAAAAATTTACAACTTCTCAAACACATCTACATAGTTTCCAGACTTAAACTTGCCTTCCTCCAGAACAGCGAACAGCCGAGCCACTGTAGTTTCGCATTTTAAAACTTTTCCTTCGTTGGAAAGTTCTGGAAATTAAATGATAAAAAACTGAGTTATTATATTTAGGATATATTAAACTAACAGGTAAAATTTTATTAAAGAAAAATACTTAAATCACTAATGATAATAAATGAACCAAATAGTTTTTTTTTAATATCTTTTTTGTTTAGTACATAAACAAAGTTATCATAGTGATAGAAAGAATCAAAAACAGTGAATTGTACATTTAAATATATGTTAACAAATAACATTTAAATAACTATTCCTAGATATATTCATCGAAAGAAAGAAAATCACAATTAGTGTATACATCTAAAAATTGCATTTAAAAATAATAGAATAAGTAAACAAAGTTTTTCGTGTTAATCAATATTAAAATTATGGGATTATTATCAATTTCTCATAATAACAAAATATTTACATAAACATTAACTAAAGGTTAACTTGATATACCATTTTTACCTATAATAATTAAGATACACCAAATTATCAGTTCAGTGTTCTTACTGTTAGTGATTTATATAACATAATCTCAATAATATCTCATAAGGTTTGACCAGCTAGTGAGATTTAGGTTTGATTTAAATCGATATCAAACAGCATTTTGAGCAAACACTTTTTTTTTCTTGGTAAGCCTCAGCTAATAATGACTAGTAAAAAGCACGTACTTGAAGCATTGACAAATAAAAGTTGTTTACTTTGGTTGTATTATTCTACTTATTTTTTCTCATACCATCCATTAATCTAACTTTAATCTGACCTCACTGTGTGCCTTTTTGGACCTCAGTAAAGAAAACCTAGAAAACTGGGACCATAGCTTATGTTGCTATTACATAGTACACATATGAGAATAGGGCAAAAATATTAAGTTGAAAAGTTTGAAAACACTGTTTTGTATATATCACATTTTCTTGGTTTTAAAATAGAAATAATAATTATATACATAGATATGAAACTCAGGTTAGGTTAAACTTTGGCATGTTTATTCAGTAAATATTGCACACAATACAATTTACTTTTATAACTATGCTCCTTTATTGGCAGGTTCTTTTAAGGTTTCTAGGGAAAATATTTCAACATCCAATCATAATGATGAAAAATTAGTTTATTTTCTCCTTTAATATTCCTATAAGCTTAAACACTGTGGTAAGTTTTGGGCCAAAATTATAGCCATGATAACAGTACTACACTAACAAAAAAGTCAAAGTGATTGAACGAGCACAACAGATAACGCAGATCCAAATGCTTCATTAAAAAACCATAGTGACCGATTTGTTTTATGGTATAGACACAATTTACTTTGAATGAAAGCTCTGACATCTGGGAAAGCATGTTCAAGTATATCCTTCATCATATCTGTTTCCAATGGTCCTGGCCCATAACAAATAACATTCAAACTTGGGTCTTCCTGGGCTAGAACTTTGAAATACATGTCTCTGGCAGCCTTTCCTACAGTGTGCAAAAAAAAAGTATATCAATGAATATCACAATTTAAAGCATATAAATAATTTATCTTAAATATAGAATGAAAAAAAAAAACAACTATATTAATTCATTGGCTCAAAAATCATGGAAAACAGTATTCATTAAATGCTTTGTAAGAAAGATAATACTATCCAACAAAACATTGTTCAACATTAATGATTTATATTTGATGTATTTCTGAAGAAATATGTTGCATATGTTTGCACTAACATAATCAAACACAATAATATAACTGACAGAAATCAACCATATGATCTTATATATTATATTATCAAAGTTCAACCATGAAACAATTAACAAGCACTATTTTAAATATTTACATGCCTAAAACTTTAACTTGGATTTGTATATAGTATATAAATCAAAAAATATTTATATCTTATATTGAATCCAATAAGAAACTCCAAAAAAAAAATTCTATTTTATGCTGTTTAGATTAACATCAAAATTAGACATTTAGTCATTAATATGTGGATCAAGAAGTCTTGGTGATTTTACTGTTAAATTCTGAGTTCTGAAATTGTAACACTGGGAAACCTAAAAAACTGATAAATCCCTTGGACCAGACAACTTTCATCATTGAGTTTTAAAGGAACTTAAAGATTTTATTCATGAACTGCTGGCTAATATTTTTATTAAGAAATTTCCCTGACTAATGAAAGAGTATCAGAAGACTGGAAGTTGGCTAATGTCAGTACAGTAATTAAAGATGGTGATAAACATTGTACAGGCAATTATAGGACAGTCAGTCTTACATCAGTAGTTGGAAAGGTTTTGTAGAGTATGATTAAATAAAGATGCATTTCAGAGGCATTTACAGTTGTTTGATACATTGTTAAAAAGCCGGCATGGTTTCACTAAAGGAAAGTTGTTTGAGAAGGTAACTACAAAAGTTGATGAAGGAAATATTTTAGTTTTAATTTACCTTGCTTTTCAGAAAGTATTTAATAAAGTGTCTCTCACAAAAGATTTGTTACAAAAATTACATCTGTAGGTGTAGCAGAAATGTTATTAATCTGTATAGAAAACGACTGGATGGTATAATGCAGAAAGTAATAAAAAAAATGGAGTTACATCTGACTGGTTCACAGTTACAAGTGGTGTGCTTCAGGGCTCTGTGCAGGTACCTCTGTTATTTATGATCCATATTAATAATGTTGACTCAGGAATGGTAAAAAAAATAAAAAAATTGAAGTTTGCAAATAGCATTAAGATTTTTTGTGGTGACTAACTGTATCAGAGATGCTGCAGACTTACTGGGAGATTTAGGTCATTTGATGCATTAGGCTAATACATGATAGATGTTGTTTAACTGTGTGTGTTAAACATAAGGTGATGCATGCAAGTTTTCACAATTCAAATTATTGTTACAATTTAAATGGGAATACCTTAAATACTGTGTTTGTAGGAAAAGATCTTGGTTATGATAAGAATACCAATTAAGTCATCTAAACAGTATACTGTAGCTATACATAGAGCTAATACAGAGCAAATTAAAATGGTCATTGTTTAATGAAAAATATAACAAATAAAGTATGTAACTAGAACTATTTGTCCATTTTTCAAAATAATATAAACTTTGCTTAAAAATGTATTTTTGTCATAAAAGTTGTTAAAGTTTCAAAAACTGAACATAAAAGCACTTTTCATTAAATCATGAGAGTATGGAAAAGATACTATGAATTTCTTATTTATATAAAAATATGTAAATAAAGTATGTAACTAGAACTATTTGTCCATTTTTCAAAATAATATAAACTTTGCTTAAAAATGTATTTTTGTCATAAAAGTTGTTAAAGTTTCAAAAACTGAACATAAAAGCACTTTTCATTAAATCATGAGAGTATGGAAAAGATACTATGAATTTCTTATTTATATAAAAATATAATATTATAGGAAAATTATTGGCTAAATATATTTGAATTACATACAGGCATATATATGTCAGACTTTGTTCTCATGTTTAATCTAAAATAACAGCACCACAGTCATACTTGTAATACCCTTTCCATACTTGTTTTTTAGCCTAACGTTCAGAACAACATTTTTAATACACAGATTAGCTTTATTTTTAAAGAATGTATTTTAAGTTGAAAGACAATTTTATTATAAGATACAAGATGTAGATTTCTTTTATAATGATCACAATTTTATGTTCATATATTTAGTGTACTTTACACAGCAGAAAAAATGTTTACTTTGGACAAATTTTAAACGTACACTGAACTTAGCTATTATTTTTCATGAAGGATATGTGTAGTTGTTCGTAATTTAGTCTGTTGTTTTAACATTTTCTTTGTATGTCTTATATTATTACTAGATTCAAAATCCCGAAGTTTATAATAAAGAATGTCATTTTTACCAGGTTATCATCGACAATTAAACATTGATTCTTACTTTCATACCATTAATATTAAATACCTATTATTCGTATTTTTTGGGTTTTTTTTCTTCTATTCTTAAAAAATTAATACATAATTCAATCTAGTTTAAGAAATTACCTTATATAAACTTACCTGAACAGTAAAGAGCCCAGCCATTAACAGCTTTTTGTGTTTGTTTGTTTTGTTTTTGGAATTTCGCACAAAGCTACTCGAGGGCTATCTGTGCTAGCCGTCCCGAATTTAGCAGTGTAAGACTAGAGGGAAGGCAGCTAGTCATCACTACCCACCGCCAACTCTTGGGCTACTCTTTTACCAACGAATAGTGGGATTGACCGTTACATTATACACCCCCACGGCTGGGAGGGCGAGCATGTTTAGCACGACGCGGGCGCGAACCCGCGACCCTCGGATTACGAGTCGCACGTCTTACGCGCTTGGCCATGCCAGGCCAGCTTTTTGTGATGCTAAAGAAGAAATGTTAATTATGTGTCGAAATTTAGTTTTATATTTAAGAATCTTTTCAAGGAAAACTGAGGTTAAAACTACAGCCGAGTTAAAATTTAAGTTAAAATATCTTGTTATTTCATCACTGTCTTTAAATGATGAAGCATGCCGGGATATATCACCAATGGTACCGGCATTATGAATCAAAAATGCTTGATCAATTTTCACTGGGGAACTTTCTACACATTGACATAATTTGGCCAAAAGCTGTTCCACCTCTGTTGCAGAAACTGTATTCAAGTCCATTGGTGCTGTTATTACTTGTGTTTCTTTACCACATTCTTCAATTAATTGCTCTGTTCCTTTTAATCCGTCTTCACTTCGAGCAATCAATGCAATAATCGAATTTCGCGGTAATTTCTTGATTAAGCTTAAACTAAGTACTCTACCTAATCCTCGACTTGCACCGGTAATTACGCACAGGAAAGGAATCTCCCAATTCACTTATGTTGCGTTCATTTTCTGCAGTTATTAACACGTTTGCTAAAGAAAACGTTAAGGATTGCTAGTCACCTTTATAGGAGCACAAGTGACTGTGTTCCCCTTATCTATTACCAGATCTCAAACGAACTCTAGAATTACTTGAATAGCGAAATGCTGAAGCATTTAGTGCTCATTCGTTTATCAGGAATCAGGCTTATTAATATTCGTAAACATACTTATATTAAAAACTTAACACTCGTGATATAGAAATACGAGCATTTACGGTACGTAAATCAAATCAAACGAGCTTCTGAAATGTTAAGTCTCAGTCATCTTGACGTCTTTCTCATGACATGATTCATTAATTCTTTGCTCATTTTTGTCAGTGTTTTTCAGAACACTGTTATTATTTTATTTTGTTGTTGTTTTTTACTTTTTAAATGTTTGAGTTTCATAAAATTTCTTCTTTTCGAGAATAAAGGGAAACGAATTTAGAAAAAAATAAATTTTTTTCATTCATTCATATGGTATGGCCAGGTGGCTAAGGCACATAACTTCTAATCCAAGGATCGCGGGTTCGAATCCCTGTCACACCTAAGATGCTTGCGATGAAATAGGAATTTTTATTTCCTCACTGTCTTTTCCATTCTGTTCATCTTCTGAATCTCTCACACTGTTACCATATTGCGATTCTATTATATCAATTTCATCAGTTTCTGTTGAAACATTCTTGTCAACGTTCACAAAACTTTCCGCCTTCAAAGAATCATCTGCATCAATCTTCTATATTCATAGGTCGGATTTTACTAGAATCGTTATAAGAAACAACTTCTCCACAATTTCCGCCATTATCAAGAATAAATCCATAGTTTCGAAAGCACTTTATTTCGCATTTGACTTAAAAATGCAATTTCATCTAACACGTCAATATTTATGGTCATTTCAAATGCTCTCCTACAGACGTCCATGTTTGCAATAATATTTCAATTTTATACATTGTATAATTCCATTATATAGGAGCCATAGAACTGATGTTGTACATAGAGGTAGAAAGACTAAACGAACATTTGAAAGTTGAACTTTTGGGTGACAAGTTGCATTATCTAGGAAAAGTAGAATATTCCTATTTTTTTTTTTGTTCCATCCTTATGTTTAATTTGTTCAAAAAATAGCACTTGTCATCCACGCTTTATTACTCGCTTTCCATTCTACAGGAAGTTGATTCTTCCTTAAATTTTTGAAACAGCGCGGATTTTCACTTTTACCTATAACCCATGGTTTCTCTAGTCTTCAATCAGCAAATGCGACCAAAAGTACAGTCAATCGTTCTTTCAAATAAAGATTTCCAGAATAATGACGACAAAAAAAGAACATAATGCAGCTGGCTACATTGGCATGTTGGAGAGAGCATCCTAATTGACTGAAGACCCTCTCTTGTGTGGAAATGACTGGATCTTTCAGCATAAAAATGCTACAATCCACAATGACCGCAGGACAAAGAACTTTTTCATGGCAAATAACGTGATTCTTTTGAACCATCCACCGTGTTCGCCCGAACTGAACCGCATTGAAAATGTTTGGAAGTGGATGGCAAGGCAAGTCTATAGAAATGGACGTCAATTCCAAACGGTGCATGATCTTCGTGAAGCCATCTTCACCACTTGGAATAACCTTCTAGCCAGCCTTCTGCAAATGCTTATATCGACCATCGAACTTCTGACCAGCTAATACGCTGTGAAAAGGCATTCCTTCATAACAACTATATATTTAATCAAGTTATTATGCATTCTAAAGAAGTTGCATACCAGTATTTGGCTAGTCAAATATAGCACAACACAGAAACATTTCGTTATAAAAGAAACATCCAATAACCAATGTCAGTGAACAAAATGGTTTTCAGTTATCAGGAAAACGAGTCAAGCAGTTACCTTTCGTAGCTGTAATTTGTATGATATTGCATCCATAAACAGTTTCAGGAAATATTCCTTTTTTGTTTGAAGTTAGGCACAAAGCTACACAATGGGCTACTGTGCTCTGTCACCATAGGTAAAGAACCCCAGTTTTTTACCGTTTTAAGTCCGCAGATGTACCCTTTTGCCACTGGTGGGCCATCTTTTGTCTGTCATCACCCAGCTGTGGTACTGAATGAAAAGTTCTTTGGGCAGGGACTTGTTGGTAACTAAAGATTCTAAATTATATTTTAATCTCCCCCTGATTTTCAACCTGAAGTAGTCATGTTGGGATAAATGCAACAACAAAATCAAAAAAACCTGCAGATTAAGTGATTTTTATAACATATTTTAGGCCATTCGATTTCTAATGCTTTGCCAGCTTTCATCATTTTATATCACAATATTTAAGGTATTATACTGTATATATAAATAGTATATCAGGTAATCTTTTCTCTCTCATTGACCAGTCCTAGTATTTAAAGAAACTCTAAAGCTCTTGTATTGAATGTAGAATGGCATTAAATAAGGCTTGATTTCAGAAGCATCTAAGTGACTCTTGTTCTGAGAAAAAGCTTACTGAAAAACATATCAAAATATGTAAAGTTACAATGTATTATTTGTTAAAGATCAAAATGCATCTCCAGTTTAATTTTATATTTGAAAAATCATGCACACAAACCAATATTACTTTACTTAAGACTGATTTTATTTATATAAAAAATTTATGTATAAAAAAGTCATGAATAAACCATGAAAATTGTTTAACAAATTTTAGTACACGATTGTCTTAAATTTTATTCTATACAAATTTTAAATTGAACAGCATCTAAATTTAAAAATAACTGTTCTTAATTCGAATTATTTTTTCTTGAATAATTTCAAACTCTTCCTCTACTGTTTTTATAATTTATGTACATTTTAATAATTTTATAACTTTTTTATAATTTATATATAGTCAAAATGTAAAGACTCAAGTTCTGATGTATCTATTTAGAAGAAATTAAAACTACAACAAGATATTGCTGAAATATGGTTTTTATTTTCAACTGATTAACTTATTTACCATCTGTCTTTCCTTCTATGAAGTAATTGGTTGACTTAATTAAAAAAAAAAAAGAAAGATGGAAAATCTCCAATCTTCCCCTGCTCAATTAAAAGAAATATAATAAAAGACAAGAACCAACCTACTTGATTGCATATTAAGGTTCAACAGTTTTGTCCACAGACACTTATGTTTCAAAATAAAATTACTTAGAACAGATACCAAATGCTACTTTCTCTAATATTTTAGAAGTATGTACACACAGCAGGGTCATATACAGTATGTTAAACACAGAGATTTAACTTCACTGAGCTATTAACAGTTGACATAAACTGCCTGAGCTTCAACATGCATGATTACTTCTTTTATCAACAATTTGTATACCAAACAGCTCCCAGTCAAATAAAACTTACTTCACAAAAACACACACACTGTGATAACAGAATGATTTATTTTCACACTACAATCCAGTAAGTGTTGTGTGAGTCCAAACAGGAAAGCACATTCCCCTGCAGACAGGTAATGTCCTTCATTTTTTATCTACTAATAAACAAAATGGCCAATTATAATACAAGAGAATTGTACAGATATCACGTTATATATAAAGGTTAAAGATACACAACACATCTTACAAGCACAAATAGTAAGAACATTAAATAACAATACTAATAGTAAGATGCTCAGTAAATACAGATTAACAAGTTTGATACTGGTAAGCCTTCACGCTTCACTTTCATTCATGCTGGCTTCATCTCCTAATATTGGAACAATGAGATTGTCCTTGGGCATTAAGTTATACTTGGTGACAAAAACTGTGAACCGTCGACAGAGGAAGGTGTCATTCTGTCAAAACAAAATAAAAAAGTCTGTTCTCTTAAACTCTTTTATACACTCAATCATTCATTCAAGATCGTAATGACAGAAGAGAATCATATAAACTGACATATTACAATATAAAATCAGTGAAAGCTACTGATACTTTCTAATATGTTTAAAAAATAATAATTAAAGGATTTTATAATTTCAATTGAAAATAAATCTAATATTTAAATACAATATTAGTACAGATCAGTGCAATAGACAGACTTGATCTCTGAAGGTAATTTTAAACATTATCATATTTGTTCATCCTCTGTCTTGAAAAAATTTGCCTACCGTTGTGTTTGTAAAATTATCTTGGTCTCTTTATCATGTTCTAACAATGACAGTAAAAAAAAAGTACAATAACACTGTTTTCAAAATTAAACTAACAAATAAAATAAAAAAATCCTGAGATACCACAGCTAGTTGTTTTGGTTGTTTTCTTTATTATTATTATTTTAAAACAAACAATTTTCCTGCAGTAGTACATGTGTAAAATATCTACGAGAGAAAATATGTAATAATTTACAAACTGGAAAATACACTGCAGAAAACTGCAGAAATATAATCTTCATTTATCTTTCATTTCACCACTCGTGCTGTGATTTTGATTATTAGTAGAAACATCTGAATTATTAGAATTATTATGGTGCTCGAATCCATAATATGGCTTTAAATATGTATCTGTTTTATATTACACTGAGGAAAATATCCATATTTTGAATACGTAGTGCACTTGTAGTGTAGGACACTTAGTCAATCAGTTATACTGATGTCCATTTATATAATATGTATTTCAGGACACTTTTCAATTTTTACTTTGATGAAATATAACTTGTCCAATAAAATTATGAAGTAAATGGAAAACGTTAACACCACCAAGTGTTTGCACTACTGAGATTTCTTCAACCCAGTTTAATAATGTACCTAATTACTAACTTAATAGACAATATTAAAGGCATGCACATATCAGTGAATCTCTCTTCATTTATATTTGCAAATATGAAAAACTATATTACTTATTATAAAAGTTTTAGTAAAGAAAAGCATCTGATTTTACAACTTATTAACACAATTTCTACTGTACCATTAAAAACGAAATAGAAATCCTGTGACACTATTGAAAGTGCTCGGGTTACAGGGTTTCTATTTCATTTGTACAGGACTGTGATGTATTGGCTAACATTTCTTCTTTATAACCTCATGGGAGCACTAATGTTGCTGTTGGGTGCCTTACAAACAATGTTATGCACATTTGGTTATTAAATTCAACTTTTGAGTGTTTTTTTTCTGATTATTCTTTGCATAAGAAAAACTACATGCACATGGTGAATCACAAGCACATGCTCACTTGCACCCTCGAATCCCATGGGTGCTTAGAATTATGTTTTATGATAGCTAAAAGTAACAATACGTCTGCTCTTTAATATTAAGAATATGTGTATTTTATTACCAGAATTGTTGATTTTATCACACTACACAATACTAGTATGTTCAAGATACCTGGTCACCATATTTGTATCATTAATAAACACTCTTATGGATGCTTTCTTTTACTGTTTGATCTCTTAGTGTTGTATCCTTAGTTTTGATACAGATGGAATTCTTATATGTAATCTCTTTCTTCTTGATTTTACTGCCTTTGGCTGCCATATTCTCTGATAGCTTCAGAAATAGTCACAATTAATTAAAGATATTTACTATACTGCCAGAATCATTTTTATAGATAACACATTTAAACTTTGCTCAGGAGTATTTCAAGTTGAGATATGACATGTGATTCAATATGGCTTTTCAATGATGTACATGCAACTGCACAATAACTGATAAGAGCTGACACAGTTAACCTGAAGATAACCTGAGAAGGTTGAAATGTTGTTTTATGCTTATCAACTAAACTAGCCGTTTTGAGATAACTTTATTTCAAGTGGGTTTCTCGTCATGAAGAAAGTGTGTAAGTGTAATTCTTACATAAAAAAAAGAAAGAAAGAAGAAAATAATAATAAAAAAGATTTTTCATGGAAAAGAAAAGAAATTTTTAAAGCATGATATTGGGTAACGTAAGTTTCCTAGCATCAAGTTATTTTAAAATCTCATCATTACTTTACACTTGTAAATTACAGATGTGTTTCACTAATATTTTTTTCTCTTAGGGTGACTGCTTTAGATGTCATTAACTTTGCAACAGCATATGGAAATCATCCCAATGAATACATTTCAAAGGTAGGACTTAGGAAAAAAAATGGTGCTACACAAAAACCTGTATTAATTTAAATTTTATAACTTTTAGCTTACAAGTAAAATCTAATAACAAAACATTTTTTATTTGCTACTGTAATTTTACTGTTTGCAAACAATTTAAAGTTTACACTGACTGGGACAACAGTCATAGAAACACATTTTATTTTAAACCAATTTTCTAAAATTAACAATCAGAGGGACAGTAATCATCAAAACCCAAGATTAGTTGTGTTGAAATATAAAGCACATTTAAATTATCCACTGAAGTTAACCTTATTACGTAGAAATTGATTACGTAAGCTCACCTCATAAAACAATTTATTTTTGAAAATATTTTCAGAGGTGGGCGTGATTAGGAAAATGATGTGATGAGGTAAGTATTTAAGGAAAATAAACAATTACATAAATAATTGATTATTTACAGGACTTTCATGGTTTGTTTTGAGGTTTCACATGAAGATTTCTCCACACACAGTAAACAGCTCTATTTAAAACTAACAGACTACAGGTTAGGCCTGAAAAATACACTCTACTGTTATAGTAGCATGTGAAAATTGCTATGTAGCACAGTTTCATTATTTTCAAACCATTGAATAATGGTAGCATTAAGTGATATAATACAGGGCAAGAATGTAGCAAGTCCTCGGTGTTTACAGTCTAGTATTTTAAAGTCAGTTTTAGTTATGAATGCACATAGTTTATAATTGACAAACAGGCAGTAGTAAAGGTTTGCATAGAAACATAATTTAATAAAATCTTGTCAACTCCAACATAAACCTGTTTCGAAATTAAATCAATATAATCACCACTAGAACATGATCTGTGTTCTGCTATGAATCATCCAGGACTGTTAATGATGTTACTTTTGTAGAGAAAGAAATTTTTGTTACATATTTTATATCACAAAGAAAATGTCCTTCAAGTTTCTCAGTGCTAATGAGTGATTTATGCGTTGCTTAAAATGCATTCTTTTGATTCATGTTTACACCACTTCAGGTAAACAAAAACAACAGAGGCACATAATGTTGTCATTTTTATAAGTGTAATGATGTCAATACAAATTCAAAGGTACTGCCTGACAACAATTTTATATCCTCTTAGGTGTGTAGCATTATTTTCTAAAACAAAATGATTGCTCCTAAGAACATTTTTAAATAAAATGAAACATACACCCAACTTGCTAAATAACAATAAATAAACATATGTTTAGATGATGTCAATAAAAGTGTATATTATTTCACACAAAATATGTTTGTTTTTTGAAACTAAAATATTCATATATATATATATGACCAATGGCCAGAATTAGCAGTTTGCAACTGGCAATTAGCATTTCATTTTTTAAATCTTAACTAACTGAATAGTAAAACAATTTTGTTTGTGTGTATGCATATATATTTCTTAGCCATAAAATTTTAGGGTCAGTACAATTTTTACAGGTAAGGTAGTTACTGAACCAAGTAACTTATTTTTGTAGATATAGTCAACACCATTCACTGACAGCTCTTGTCTGACTTCACTTTCACTCTTTTAGTATAATCATGGTTCCATATTGAATACAGTATTTAAATTTCAGATGTCTAAAATAATATCTGTTTTCTTCTATATATTAATAAATCAACTTTACTAAAAGCAAACTTCCATGATAATAAGTACTTCTAGCAAAAAAAACTTACTTCAAACTCATCAAAAATTGCTCTATGATGGAAATAAGCATGGGAAAAAATCCTGTACACTCGTCGACATACTGATCCTAACTTGGCCACTGATGATTCTTTGATGCTGACCCTGCATTGAATATTACAAATTTTTGTATTTGCGCTGTGGCATTTGCTAGGTACAACCAGCTTAATATAACATTAAGCATTAACTTGACAAGGAATAGGTAAAATATGTTATGAGCACTACTGTTCTAAGTACTATTAATGTGAACTTTTACTTCATGTAATAAGTTTACTACAAAGAACAAGATTTAACACTTTCTCTTTCAGAAAACTATCACTTACTTTACCATTACCTTTGGAAAAAAAAAAGTCCTATTTTATACTGTTACATTTTACCAGTAGTCTCATTTCATAAATTTTTAACTCATTTTTCCCTATTAAGTTTATCCACAACTATAACTACAACCATCAACTGACAGTTAAATAATAAAGGTGCAAGATTTCCAACCTGTGTTTTTAGAAATTCTCTAACCAGACAATTTTTAGTTTATCCACAATCTCAACTGCCATTAACTGACAGTTAAATGCATTAAAACACAAACAAAATAATAGTAAAAATCTTGCAAGTTAATATTTAAAGTAACAAATAATTGTGTTTTTTCATATACTTTTGTACTCTTAAAACACCATAAGAAAGCTTGTATAAAGTCAAGTTTCAGTAAGACAGTAATATAAATGCCAGTTTTATGTTAGCTAATAAAGTATTACATTATCACAGCTAGGAAAACCATAATGATATGGAATCTCTACAACTTAGAAGACCTTTTATTTTCAGTCGGTACAGCCTTCACAGATTATATATGAAACAGAATAAAAACTGTAACTGACTTGTCAAATTTGGAATCCAGCATACACAGCTACAAGGTATCAGAGTGAATGCAAACACTTAACTCTCACTGATCATAAACAACAAATTTTACTATTTAAAGTACAGTAATGGAAGCCAACTGTAATGTATCTTAAGTGGATGCCACTTTATATGTTTTTTTATTAGTCAGAGATACCTGAATATGTTTTCATCAGTCCCTATTTTTAAGCTGCATAAATTAACATTTTAAAAATTCATTTATGTTTTGGATTTGTTTTTTTATAATAATTAAAAAATACTTGTAACAATATTAAATCTATGTGTAGATAAATTAGAACTCATTTTAACAATAACAAAACAATTTAAAGAATTGTATATTTCTCAAAACATTAAAGAGTGTGCTGTCTGTCTCGTTTGTTTGAACACTTCTTAACTATAAAAGCCACTGTTAAATAATAATTACTTCCATGTGTAAAACAATGTGAACATTTTGTTTTACTGAATTTTATACAAATGGACTTGACAGATGTCTATGCTGGTCATCCCTAATTTCCAGGTGATAAAAACTGAAGGAAGGCAGCTAATCAACACCACTGACTTATAACACTTTACCAACAAATAGTGGGACTGACCATTAAATGTAAATGGCTAAAAGGATGAGCAGATTGCACGTCAAGAGCTCTAACCATCAGGGCATGTCAAGCAACAAATTTATGCATTATCATATTTTATAGGTTACCAGACCAGTCATACAGTAAATATATCACAAATGAACAGTGGATAGATAAATAAATTGTTGGTGTAGTCAAGTTATGTAAGATGAAATTACAGTAGTACATAACTACACTCATTTACAGGCAAGTTTAACAACATATAAATTTTTGTTTTGACAGTAAAATTTTTATAATAATGGTAGTACTTATATGTAACCTGTAGTTTGACTGATACCTTTTTCTTGACTATGAATATTTGATACGTATCCAGATAAAAAAAAAATTATTCAGTTCCACTCAAATTTTTCAGTCAATTTACCAAAGACTTCATTTAATATCAAAATAAAAAAATTATAAACACATTAATCTACAGTCTGCAATGTTTTTTAACAAATGGCCAATGTATTGAAATAAAAAATAACTTTTATAGAATGAAAATAAAGTTATATTCATAGTCTCCTTTTTTTAAGTATTACTTACATCACCAATAAATGTTCTATATTAAACTCTTACTCCTTCAAATGAACACAAAACACAAATATTCTTAGGAAAACATAACATTTAACTTACCTACTAGGAAAGTATTTATTACTGTTTAATAAACAAGCAGCACCATCTAATGTGTGTCTAGTGTAATCAATTGCAGGACACTCCTTTGGAGTTTTGTGAGCAGCACACAGAAAAATCCACTGTTCTGTAGCTGTCATTTGTGTACAGGTTTCAGGGTTGCACTCATTCTAATGGAAAATAAATTAAAAAATGGCTAGCATTTATTGTAAATTTTTGTAATAAATTAAGTGAGTTGTCTATGGTCAATTTTAAACAATATATGTTCTACACTGCAATGAGGCTTTTCTGTTCCATGTGATCATCCATTCAAATCTGTTCACTTTCTACATTTCTCTGAAGAAAAAACATATTTTAACTTTTACTGAACTACTGTTTTATGAATTTATGTCAATAAGTTTGGTATCAAATGTAATTATAATTCAAATTTTAGTATTATACATTAGTCAATTTCTTGGTTTAAAAGTAAACACTAAAAACACACTTAAACTTTGATTTTTCTGTTCAAATTAGATAACAAAAGAAAGCAAAAAGTCTATAGTTTCGTTCGAAATAAAAACTGAAATTACCAATTTTAACCTGTACAGTCCCGTAGACGAGATAACTCGTCCAAGTCGATTGGTAACATAGTGCCACGGACGAGTTAACTCGTTCTCAATAATACCTAACTTCAACGCTAGATGGTAGCACCATACATGCATTTGACCAACTTACAAATTGTTTTACTTTCGATCCAAAATGGCATCACAGAGAAGTTACAAAATGAAGAAGCATTAGAGTTGTATTGTAGCAGCTGAAATACTTGGCAGTTAATGGGTTAAAAAGATAGAATATAAAAGAAGAAGAAGAACTATCTTTCTACTTCCCAAGATTTTGCTTATGTATTAAATCAATCACAGTGGCCCCATTCAACTTATTTCGTTTTTGGAAACAGTCCCTAATAAACACTTATTTGTGTATATGACATGTGAATTACCAATCATAAGCTCAGGTATTTTCATATGTGTTAGAATGTCATCTTGGTTTGTTTTTTTTTTAACCAGATTTTAAGGAATTAGGTTGTGTCTTTAGTTTGCTCAACATTTCGCATTTTATACACCAAAATAAAGATTAGTTATTAACTTTAATAAGTTATAATGGAATTCTATGGTACTGATTCAGTAATTCATGATTTTTTGGTGATTCAAGTGTATGTATAAAATCTTTAAACAAAAAAAAACAATTTCATTTCATACCCTCCATGTACAAAATTTCTTAGGGCTTAGGGAGCTATAAGAAGCAGTAATTGACTACAAAAGCCATAACTAGAGGGTATAATTGTTTGCTATATTTATTTATTTACTGTTTTACATTTTAAAAACTTGTTTGTAAATAGTAATAATTTATATAGAAAAAAAAATATATACATAACTTATTATAACTGCATCTTACAAAATACTAGTCCACTAAAGCTCAGCCAAAACAGCTAAAGGTCAATTTTATATTATTGGTAACTCATGTGCGCAGGTACCATGTTACTGTAACTTCTCTAATTTCACTAATATTAGCCAGGCAAACTGGAAGGTCAAAATAATATACAGATATATAAATGTATAATGTTATGAGATCTTAGCTATTTAGACTAAACAGTTATGTTTTTGTGTTAAAAGTTGTAGCCATTCTTGAATAAAAAAGCTTGATCTGTATTTATTTCCTAATTTTATACGGTGATTACAAACAAAGCCAGTCAAGTTGACAGAATATGTACAGTTAGAACAGAAAAAATTGCAGACAAAATATAGTTTTAGTGAAAACAAATATCTGAAATGTATTTAGGAGGTTTTATAGATTAAATAAATACTCAAGTTTTCTGGGATGAAGAATAGTTTTTAATCCCGATATAAAAATCACTTCACACTTAAACTAGTGATGAAACAAGCACAATATTTTCTCAAACAAAACTTTAGTAAAAATATTCCATTAAAAAATCAGAGGTTTTGTGAACAAAAAACTTGGAGTCATTACTAAAATTCTATCAAATTTTATGAATGTATATATACAGCATTAAAAGTTATAGTATAAATATTTAGCATATGTATATTTATATACACATAAACATACATCACAAAAGGGTTAAGCCAACAGATTGGATTACAAAATTCAGGAAAATTTGTTCATGTAGATACATCAAATGTATTGTTTTGTCTTTAGCAAGGTTTTAGACTATGATGGAAAATAGAAAAAACAGTTGAAACTTTAAAGGACCACATCAGTTAAGTGACCTAGAAAACTAAAAAATGAAAGACAGAAGGAAGGGACACAATGACAAAAAAATAACATTTAACAGTGAATGTAGTACTTGTAATGGCAAATGAAAATTAATACTGCAGTTTAAAGTGATGTGGTAATTGCAATATAATGTATTTTTATATCTGGAACATATTGGACCTAGTAATAAAGGTTATTTAAATTTACACAATGAATTTGCAGTGATACACATAATAACATATCTGTCACGATGAAACTATTATAATGCAGGCATTCCAGTAGAGTACTGTAAAAATTAAAATGTTTTAACAATTCCTTTTTCTAATACAGAGCAAATTCTCGTTTTACAAACCAAAAAATATCCAGATCAATATATAGAAGTGATACTGATCTGCTGAAATTTCCACAAAGAAATCAATTATTTTGTACATGATGTCACAGGTTTTTACCATGCAAATACTGATAATGAAGTTTGAATTACTCACCCACATCAGAATAATTATATTTCCATATACAGAGTAAACAACTGCCTAAGATGAAGGATTTAAGAAACATCAAAGAAGAACAACAAAAATTTGTTGAATTATGTTTTTATTTCATTCTGTTTTGTGGGGGCACCACACAAAATCAAGACACCAATGAAGAGTGTTGAGTGGTCATGTGACTGATCACATGATTAATTATTTAACTAATACAAAAGTCTAGAGTGATTACATGGATGTTGGAGCAGAAAAAAAATTTTTTTAAAGCAGTCCTAAAGGGTTGCATCACACTTGATGGCAGAATTGAACTAACTTTTTTTGCAAAATTAGGAAATACAACTTCAGAATTGGAATACATTTAATAAAAAAAATTAGTTATTTAATTTTATATATAAAAAACCCAACAAATCTTGATTTTGTGTTTATTTCAACAAGCTTCAAATTAAAATGCTGGTGATTATAAACTTCCTGAATTATTTTTCATATAATTCCACAGTTTTAGCTAACTAGGAAAAAAATATGAAATAATTTTGGGTGAAATAATACCAATATTGACTACTTAAGTGTAGTTTTACTGCTTTTAATTATTCATCATTCCTCAATCTTGGTGTAATATAATTTAAATAATTTAAGCTTTGAGAACCCATAGGCTAGTTATACAGAATGTATCAAATTTAATTAGGAAATCAGTTGTATAATCTAACACAGATTTTAGTCCAGTAATAAATCACACAAAAATCAGAACAAAGTATTAGAAGATGTTTGTGAGCAATTACAGTTATTTAGAGCTTGCAAAAACAAACAAACCTGCTTTATTATTCTATAATTCATTTGAATTATGATGTTGCACTACGATAAGAAAAGTAAGGTTTTTCATTTAAAAAATTAGGTTGACTTTTTCCTAGTTAAGTTATTTTTCACCTAACTTTATAAGGTTTTATTACACCAACAAAGCTACCTCAAGCATTTGCTGCATTTCAAATGCTTTAAGTATTGAGCAAATATATTTAGTAAGTAGAAGTGTGATACTTGCTCACAAAGACATAAAAAAACTGATTATATAACGACGTTTGACCAAGAAGAGAAATATGTTGAGAATCGTTTTTGTTTATGCTATCTACAAACAATGCTACTGAAGTCATAAAAAAGTTTATAAAATCCTCATTACACAGACTGGAAATTAGATTGTTATGTACAAACTGGCACCACTACAGCAGTGAGAAAGCTACAGGAAATGTTTACATTGTCTCGTATAAAGTTCAAAAGAAATGAATAAGTGGAACTTTGATGTAGAATTCATGTGAAATCAAGAGTGTGCATAAGAAGGCTTCCAAGTTACTAATTTTTATCTATAACCAATGAACGAGTGAGTGGTTTTGGTTTTGAGAATTATGGAATGATCAAACCAACATAAAAATTAAGTATCAGATATACTTGTGAGTAGTTATATATATATACATACATCCACTATTTGGAAGATTGTAATATCAGAAAGATTTTGCACAAAAAACCCATATTTGAGGTGAAAAAGTCAGTCAAAGAGTCAAAATAGACAGTCAAGAAAGAAGTTGCAGTCAAACAGGAGTCAAAAGGGTCACAGTAACTGTTGCTGTCAAAATAGCCAGTTAAAAAGTCAAGCAGTTGCAGAGTCCCTGAGGCCTGTAGAAGAACTATGATTACCCTTGTGGTGGACTTGCCAAACGTTTCTTGCCTAAGCTCTCTGTATGTAATGTACTGTCATTTCACATTCAATTGAATAACATGGTTAGGATATGGTTAAATCAATAGTGTGAACGAGTTAGTAAACAATATTGGAGGTGGAACTAAGAAAAGTTTTTTTTTACTTTATTCAAAGTTATTCCACAAGTTGATTGTAACCAAGTAAGGTGAAAAGTACATTAAAGGGCAATTTCAAACTGTAATAAGTGTGTTTGTGTTTTTCTTACTTTTCTTTCAGATCAAAATTATGATAATAAAACTGGATTTTATGTAGTATTACTGTTGCTGTCACATAAGGTAAGTGCATAAAACAGGGATGGAAATTATAATAAGAGAGGGCATTATAGTATATAAGAAAATTCTATAAGAATATATGATTATATAAAAAAAACAGAAATTAAAATTTATAACAAAGAAGATCACGTTTAATTGTCTTTTGAAAAAATAAATAATGCACTGGCATCTTTTGAAAATTTTCAAGCTGCAAATTTATACAAATATCACATATGAAATATTTCACTTTTTAGAAGATGTATAAAATTTACAAAAGATTCACTTGAAGTTTCAAACTATTTCATCCAGTAATTTTTATTTTCCAATGAAACAAACCAAATAACAAGTGCACTGAATTGAAACACATAGCTGTTTAAATTCAGTTGACCTAAAAATCATTTTCAGGTTTGTAACTTAAAAGTGACTTAGATTTTCAAAACCTTAGGGCTTCTGCAGCAGCACCACTGTGAAAATATGTTTACTCAGATGTAAAGATCATATTTAAAAATAAGCCTTTTTTAATTCACTTAACAACAATTCCTCCTTTTTATGTAGTTGGAAAGAAGAAATACTTGATCTTACCTGCAATTTCACAGCTAATCCATTCAATTCCAAACAGAATTGTCTGTGAATAATAATAATAAATCGCATGTGACCAATATACAAATCTGTTAAAAATATACCACAATATTTCATTATCATACTATTTGTTTAACAGTTAATATCTGGTAAATAAAGAAAACAATAATAACAAACAAGTTCTACTACATAAAAATATCTGAAATGAATTTTAATTTTCACACTATTTTCTTTTTTTATTATTTCTATGTTTTAAACTTAAAAAATTAATTGTCTTGTATCTTCAAATACAAAGTCCATATAAATATTAATTAAAACATTGAAAAACAACAGCTATCATTCATAGTGAGATAAAATGATTTCACTGTCTCTTCCTGCCAGATGTGAAAGAAGCAGTGATATGTTTAATTATTTATTTCTGTGTATTAATAAATAAGTAGAAAAATACAGCAGTTGAACATGCAATATTAAGCATCTTTTCTGCTGTATATAAATACCGTCTAAGTAGTGATAACCTCACTGCTGGCAGGAGTTAAACACACACTGCTATATTTTTTAACAACACATTGGTGAACAAGCAACAGATTTATACATTTTTAATTAAGTTATTATATACATATTATGAACCATGTTGTCTGTCCAAGCATTTTTTGTCTTTCATTTATGTCACACACTTCCTGCACTGTGTTTGAAAAGCTGCACATGCAGACAAAGCTCATTTTTGAAATAATGGGAGAACAAGCTTTTTTTTTTTTTTTTTTTTTTTTTGCAAGCTGAATATTACAAAACAGTTAATAAACATGTTACATTTATACAGAGTCTGAGATTAAACAAAACAAAACAATCCAAAAAGGTATATTGTACTGTGAATATTCATTGTATATGCAAAAATATTTAGAAATAAACCAACTAATGCATCTATTGTTGAATTTTGTTTTTAATATTTGCAATGTGATGACTTGATTACAAAGAAATTGGAGCAAGTTCATGAGTTCTATCCATAAAATACTGTAATGGTGAATAAAATAAGTTCTGACCATTTAGGCTAAAAGCGTGTAAATAAATACAGCTACCTAATCATAAATATGATTTGGTTGAACTAATATTTTCTAAGTGCAGTCTTAAACCTGAAAAGATTTTGTCAACTGTAAAGTGATTGAACTGGATTGTCACCAGCTTGGTATTCATGTAGTTAGGTTTGTTTCAGCCTATAAACATACTTTTATATATTAAATAATTTTATGTAAAAAAAAGATGATTTATAACAGTTCACAATAAAACAGTACCGTAAATAAATGATTAAACCATAAATAAAAAAACTAGCATAAATATATGTCTCACAGAACATTAACAGTTGTAACTTTTAACTGTATGTATTTCAGAAAACATGCACATACAGACCATGAAAGAGCATTATAAAATAAAATAAAAGATTCAAGAATTATTTCATATACTGATTTAATATTATCATAGGGTTCTTTGAACTAAAAAATAAATTTCTGTAAATGCAAACAAGAGATAGGAAATACATCTACACTAAGTACGTAGGTGATGATTTCAGGTGGTTAAAAACATACCTCAAATGTTCATATTTCCAAACACCTTCATCTTGTCCCTCTGGAGGAGTAAGAATTTCATCAACATTTGAAGGATCTTTCCTTATCGTTTGTTGGATGAACTATAAGACAAACCGAACACCATGTTTTTACAATTACATCTATTACATGGAATATATAACACTTTATTTAATATGTGTACTGTAACATAGATAATTATAATAAACTGCAATCTCCAGTTGCCAACTTCTTCATTTAATTTATACATGTTCAATTCATAAAAAAACAACTATATTTGTATTATTTTATAGTCACCAGATGCACTGTTCTTAATATACCTACTTGGTCAGCACAGACAAAATGTAATTCTTAAGAACACTTCTCTGCCTATATATAAATCCTATTCTGTTTAGCATTTGTTCTACAGTGTGTCATATCCATTGATTACTATTGTGGGACAATGATTATCACGGATAGGGTCTGTAATTTTCACCTCTGCTTTGTGGTTGCTACCACAGATATCTGCCATAAAACGTGCTCTGTGCACTTTTCCAGACCTTCTTGTCAGATAACCTATTCAGCTCACCTTCAGTATGCACACTAGGGTGCGTCAGTGGATAAAGGATAAAAATTAAAATGTCCCAATTTTTTTGCTCAGTTGTGCCACTGCATGAGAAAAGAACATAGACAAAGTTTCATTTCAATTGCGAAGTATTTAGGGGTCGCACATCCCTCGCAAAGTTCACTATTTTCCTTAAATTTACCCTACATTACATTGTTAATGGTAATTAAATTATTTAAAGAAATTATTTAATATTTATTGATTATACAATTAGCAAAAACATAAAAACGTGAAAGAAAAATTTATTTCATTGAAGTTTTATCTTGCCTGCCCCCTTCGCATTATGTTCGCCGATGTTCTTCTGCCACCTGAATCATATACTGAAATTGATCTTCGTTCTTGGTGCTGCCCTTTGCCGTAAACTGTTGAATTAAAATGATGTACGATTTGAGCGACAAAAGTTACATAAAACAGTCACTGGCAATAAAGATTGAAAAGACGTCCTGTAATAAAGGAATAAAAGTTAAAGGTAATGCAAGCCTTCAACTAAATCATGTCTTGAATAAACAAGTTGTCGTTTAACACTAAACTTTCCCTATGTTATCTCACGAGATCCAAAGACAACAAAATAACAAAATAAAGATTAAGTTCTTTAATATTTTAATATTTATATATCTTTGAAAATGATGAGATCAGAATGTAAATATAACTGATATCTCATCTGAAAAAGAAAGTCTTCATAATTAAAGGCTTACACAAACATACAAAGACTACACACTATCTGATCCCCCTATAACACCATACACGGTGTTATTGATGATACCTTAAGTAATTTTCTTTTATACAAAATCCACAATACAAAAATTCAAATATCACGTAAAAAGTTTCCAATGCAAGGTGTACTGGAGAACCATGAGTTCATATATGTGATACTGATGCATATACAACAAACAGTTCTATTCAAGTCTTTTTTTGAGCCTAATCATTCTTGTAATTTCCATTTCAACACCGGAGAATCTGGAGGATAAATCCATTATTTTATTTTGCACAATAAGCCCACAGGAGGAGAGAAATGATACTGAGGAGAATCTAATAACACCCAGAGGAAGCTTATCCTATTACCTTGTGAGGATCATGAAAAAGTAGGTCCTGCAACAAAGGCATTAGAAAAAGTCTTGGTGACCAACTAAGCTTTCTGGCTTTCCAGACAGCTGCTCTTGGCATATAATTATGTGAAACATGAGACTAATCTGGCGTTCGGAAGCATCCATTGCTCTCTCCGTTTATTGATGCTGGTAAAAACAAAAGTTTCAAAAATACATAATGATGTCTCTATCACGAGTAGAGAATACAGCTCAGAAGAATCTCCAAAATGTGATGTCTACAGGCAAGGTGCAAGAGCTCACGTTCAAGTAACATTTCAATCCTCAGACAGACGCCAGATTTGGATCCTGTATTGGTCGCCGTGGTGTCAAAGCAAAGCAATTTAATTCTGTCTTTTACATTCTATTCTACTAAAACTGATCCGATTTCAGAAGCTACTGAATTTGCATCTCCACTATCAATCTTGGGCACTGAAAGAATCTTCTCACCTTTACCTGAAACTAAAATTGCCAAACGTTCAATCTTCTCTGCTAACCAAGTCAGGCATCAGCTTACCATCCCAATGTAATGTCAAAGGAACGTTTGGAGAAAAACTTTCCTTCAATTCAGCTGCTAGAAGAGTACGATTAGTAATTCGTTTCCTCCTTATGGAACTTGGGCTAATGGCAAGATCCTCTATATTATGTCCAATATGAGCTGCAAAGGAAGCAAAATTTGCGCGGCTTTTCGGTCACTGATCTGGGTTCTGTCTAAAGCCGAAGCTAGCCTTTCACTAATGTCAACTTTTCGTTTGGTTCCGGAAGCATGTTGTTATTTTGTGCGCATTGCACAACCCCAAAATATTAATGTATTGGATTGATTTTTACGCTAGCATATGTTTCTCATTGAATGGAATCAAATTATAAGCGGCGACTGAGTGTCACAACTTTTGTTTTTTTGAGCACCCTAATGCACACTGTATAAAGAGAGGCAAGTATCAAGCTTAAATATTCAGATAAGAGCTGAAATGATTAATGATGCAACAGAAAGCAAAACTGAAATAGTGTGATATGGTTGAGCTATACATCTAATAAACCTTCCACATTTTACCAATTTCAAAATGAAACATATTATGTATTTGATGAATCAGTACTTCTGTTCCTTCATACTAAAGTTAATGGGCCATTCAGAAAGGAATTAACAATATTCTACCATACCTTCTTTAGGCACAACTTTTAAACAATACAATCACCCACACCTGAGTAACATAAATAGTTCTATAAGTAGCATTAACGTTAATAACAGTGTGGTTGACGGCCTGTTGAATTGTTTCAAAATGAGTATTCAAAACTTGTGTTCAATTTTCTATTAAAATTTTTCAAACACAATAATTAGAATAAAAAAAACAATATATATAATTACAACAAGTATTACTTGTTTCATAAAGCCATTACTTTAAAATTGCTAACAAATTCCCTGTAACTTTTACAAAAGTAAATGTTGTGAAACTATTACAAAACCTTTTGCAGATTCTCAGTTTATCCATCTTAATAATTTTGTAATGATCTTCCTTGTTTTATTCTATTAAAAAAAACAAAACAATAAACAAACTATAAATAATGATTTTTATAAATATGTTTCAAAGAACTCTGAACTGGCACAACACATGAAAAATTTCTGAAACCTTGGACGCAGAAGGAAAACTTTATTTTTAAAGAAGATTTACACTATGTTGATATATTATAAAGCAGCATGTGTCTGTAACACTATCAGTGATGAAAATTTTCCAACATCCTAAATCTAAGATCACCATACCATTTTTGGATAACGTGTGAAAGAATTTTAAAAAAAAACCTACTTTATCCATTCATTTTTATGAGTTTGTTTTCTCTATGTTACTTTCTCAGCATCTACTTCATGAACTATGATCAACAAGTAGGGATTGTAGGTACAGCTGTTGGATAATGTGATCTATTACTTCTCCTTTTCCAATCATTAATAAATGGTGTGTTAGTTATGGTTGGATTAAGTTCTAAGTTCACCCTTTCACCACAGATAGCAATAAAAGTTAATGGAAGGTTAATTGTATTTGAAAGTAGATATACACTTTTTCTCCATGGTCAAGAAATTTTTCCCTCTGCAGCAAAAAGTGACAACCCTCCATGAGCTTGAACTGACCATCTGACACCAGGTGTGCTAACATCTGGAAGCATCAGTGCAAAATACAAGTATAAGCAACAATCATTTGGCTGGGGCCCTAGCCATCAGATGATGCAAAGTACCCATGCAAGAAGATATCAACTGACTGTTATATTTTCACTGTGTTTTACATAATTTAGGTAATTTATCGACACGTAACATCCAGATATGCAAAGTAAGCATGTCTTAAGTATCATTATGTATAACACAATGAAATATACTACTAATTTACAATGTTTTTTGATGGAGAAATAACACTGAATGGAACTGACCATGAGATCTAATTATGTAATTAAAGGGTTAAGATAAGCCAGTTTATTCTTTTCAGTTTTTACAATGGCATACAAGTTCAATGATATTAACTGTAGCCAATCCTCCTCAAATTATGGATAAATTATTATGGTCTTGTGGATCATTTCCTATCTTCCAAGAAAATTAGGGAATAAGAGGCTTTGTCAATGGCACTAAATGATGCCTGACTCAGGAAATGTAATTAGGGATAATCTCTAGGGCTGGAGAAAGAAAGACGAATCAGAAAAAACATGCTACACAGATTAATCCCTCCCACCATGTTTTCACCATCCCAGTGTGAATTGTGTTCATTTAAGTCTCTCATAATGATGAAGGAAAATGGCATTAGCTTGATAAAATCATCATGATTTGTTAGATAACTTTTTATCTAGCGACAAGGAAAGGAGTAGTGTGATGGTATGATGAATGAAGACACTGATGAAAACTACACGTGTGGCATATTTCAAAAGGCATTCACTGTCTTGTGGTCTTGAGGTTTTTATCAGTGTGTTTCCAAATCGGAACTTCTTCACTAACTTGTTTGAGTGAAACATTGAGATGTCATACTAAGGGATGTTTCTGACAAGTACTAGAAAGTACTGAATAAGTATTTGAAAGTTGTTAACTGTGTGTCTGTAGAATTTCTGGCTTGTGTTTGTTTGATGGTAAGTCTGTTTGTTAAATGTTTTTTATCCACAATGAAAGATAAAATGTTAGTACCCATTGTCCCTGACTTATCTTGAAGCATAACAAAGAGATATGCTACACTGTTAAAAGCTTAGCACCGTACAGCATCTTGGTGAAAAGCCAACAAATAATAAAGACTGGTTTTAATATTTTTATTATTATTATTGTTTAATTTCATGGATAGGAAAGCCTAGGTAAAGCAAAAGGTCACCAGTTGTCCATTAATATTATGTTACTCTAAATCAATTTTTGCACATAGCATGAAAACATTTGTAATTGATGCTGCAACACCAAACACATAAGATTAAGAAATGTGAGCCTAATAAAATTTAATACAAATATATGTCAAAATATCATTAAAAAAGGACAATAAGTTTTGCTTAAATGTCCACATTTTTTGTATGTTTAACAATATAAAAATTACAAAATACAAGTTTAATTCATGTTTAACATTAAAAGGGATGAAAAAATTATATTCAAAAACAGCTTAAGTAAACTTTCATAGGATAAAATGTAGAAGTTTGTTACTTTGTAATTAATCTACTATTAAAGTCATACACAAATCTACAATCATCACCTGTTGTACAGCCAAGGTGCTATCCATTTCTTCAAATGGTTCATCTGGCCAGTTACAAAAATTCTAAAGATAAAAAGAGAGAATAACATATTTATTATTTTCCTACATATACGTAAGATCAAAATTATTTAATTTAATAACAATGTTTTGTGTGTTTAAATATTATGAAAGTAAAATAACTGTGTGACAGTTAATCATTAAAAGACACTCTCATATTATACCATTACACAAGATATATTGAAACATTGATAAATAGCCTACATATACCTGGGTTTGAACATAAGTTAATTTAATACAACTAAAATTTTATCAAATGTATTTTACATGAATTTGAAAAATATTTATAAAAATAGTGATTATTAAGAGTATTTCTTTTTTCAATATAACTGTCATGTAAAGATAAACATTACTTTTGTGAGACTGTATCTAGTTATTAATACATATTAATAAATCACTCATTCAACATAATTACTTTTATTACACAGTATTAACAAATACAAACACTATGAAAAAAATGGTTTGTGAAATTCTTTATTATGGTTAGGAATATCACTGCATTCTTATTTGTTTATACAAATCATCAACTGAAAAATGTGGTGTCTAACAATAATTGCAAATAATAACTACTTACAGAAAAAATAACCGTGTGATGGTGTCTACAGTAGTTATACACTTAAAATATTACGCATAACTACATATTACTTATTTCAGTCTCAAATTTAATAATTACAAATAAGCTTAACCATGTGAACATCTGAAACTTTTATCAGGACACAAATACAGAGCACATAGAATATATAAAGTGTGTTCACAATATATAACAATACAGAAGTTAGTGCCCATGCTTTACAGCAGTTTCTCCTACCACCAATGGTGTTAATGTGATGATACTCGTTAAGGCTTATCATTCTGAAGTGTAATTTGCACTGCAAGATGCTTTTGTCAAATATACCAAGATCAGCACTGTCTATAATCTTCAAATATATGGAATGATGAATTTTAAGGGCCCATCTAAACAACTGTGAGGTACAGAAATCCATGGAAGATTTCTAAAATTGTATATCACAAATCCTAATTTACACTTGTACCTTGAAAAGGAACAAGCATGTGAGACTTGGATGTGTCTCCCTTTGCATTAACTGAATCATACCTTACTAGCAGGCCCACAAAGGTGGTTAAGGCGTTCAACTCGTAATCTGAGGGTTGCAGGCTCGGACCCTTGTCGCATCAAACATGCTTGCCCTTTCAGGTGTGGGGACATTATAATGTGACAGTCAATCACACTGTTTTTTGGTAAAAAGTAGCCCAAGAGCTGGCAGTGGGTAGTGATGCCTAGCTACCTTTCCTCTAGTCTTACACTGCTAAATTAGGGATGGCTAGCACAGATAGCCCTTGTGTAGCTTTGAGCAAAATTCAAAACAAAACAAACCAAAATCAGGAAATTTACCCATTCCAGTTTATTAATAAACACAGTAAGACCTTTGGAATTGTAACTTTAGGAGAGGTATTTCATTATTATGTATTCCATTGTTTCTTAGTTCATCAAGAGTAAGTAAATTTGCCATGGTTGAGAATCTGATCAGTAAATTATTGTCACATGCAGTCAAACATTTTACATATTATTTTTTTTACCTTTACTGTTTATTCTGAATTTTTCTTAGTTTGGTGTAAATAAACCAAAAGTATAAAAAAAAATCACTTTAATGTTTGTCTCTAGCTTACCAATTAGCCAGTGCTATATAACATGTTGCAATTTTGTTGTGATCATAAATCAATGATCTTAACAGTTATCATATTAAATTATGATCTCTTTTGTAATAATATGTCACTACTATGAAAGTACAGGGAAAGTTTATGAAGCTCATAGCTATTGGTTGCTTTAAAATTGCAACATTACAAATCAGAATAATATAAAATCACTCGCATATAAAAAAAAAAGAGCAAAAACTCATTATTTTCACAATATGGAGGGTGGGAAAGGCCACTTGGAAGGATAATACATTTCACCAATTTACATCACTATACTGTAGTGTGTTGTCTGTCAGCCAATCATCAGGCATTTAAACAATGTCATATAAGGAAAGCTTAACATTGCAGTTTGTATTGTCATGACATCAGTAAAATGTGTGTATATCATGAATCATGAGAAGAATTATGCACTGTATATACTATAGAACAGCATGAAATACAAACTTCAAAAGCAAAAAAAAATTTTAACTTTTATTTTGAGTTTTGTTTACTCTTGAAACAGAACAATTTTGAGGATCACACACAAATGTATCTAGTATTAATGTACATATATTTACATAGTACATAAAACAAGAAATATTATGCTATGACACAATGAACATAATTTTTTGTTTGGATTAAAAACTCATTCCTTTTCAAATTTAAGATAAGTTTTAGATTACTTAACCAGTTTTCAAACAGTCAAAATTTAAGAAGTCAATTGATATCATTTAACCAATTGTAAACCTTGACTTCTAGTATATGAATGATACTTAAATAGATGCATCTTTCTTCATAGTGTATGATATTACAGTTCAAACGTCACATTAAGGAAAGAATGTTGCAATTAACCAATTAGGTTTGACATTAGGTCACTGAACAATTAACTTACTATAGGCTTCACATCAGGTTGCAGAACAATTAATCTTCTAGAGGTTTTACATCATGTCACAGAACAAATATTTTCAGCTAAATCTATGTATTCTGTGATTTTGATTTAGTGAAATAGTTTATCATGTTTTATTTTGCTCTTAAAAATTACTAAACAGAGTTGTTTTTTGCAATATAATTTCAGCTACTGATAACAACACTAAGCAATAATCTGTCCTTAAAATGATGTAAGATGTTTGATAATAACATCAAGGGCAGAGTGGATGTTGCAGAGGATTCTCGAATATATATGTATACACACACACACACACATAAACTTGCCAAGTAATGAAAAAAGACCAGACTGAAAATCATAGTGTTGCTACAAAAATATCATTGAACAGACAAGTGTATTAAATTAATTACATATAAAAATACACATATTATTATTTCATTCCCATTCAAATTATACATATATATATTGTAATAACTTATTCCCCGTACATAAACTGTTATCAATAATGAATATGAAAATATACACTTACGAAGCCCTTGTTAATAACATATAAATGTACATTTATTTTATTAAAATCATTTTAAGGGTTATTTTTTGGCTATGCAACCATGAATTTTGTCACCTTACATTTTTAGTTGTTATTTACAAACTTTGAAATGTACAGCCTGGTAAAAAAACAAAAACTATGATATGTGTATTTTTCAATCTATTCCTTAATGTTAATTATGTTGGAAGAGCTACAATATTATTTTGCTTTATCTGAATGGAAAATCTACACAATGTACTTTTATTGCTTTCTGTTGATCACTCTTTAGCTACTTTATTTTGTAATTCAATGTTTGAAACTTTACTGTCAAGATTAGATTAATTTTGTTATATTTCTACAGAGTACACTGTATTAGTTATTTGTAATGTATTATAACTATCACATGTAATAGGCTAATGACTTTACCTCGCATGCATCAAGTACATATGTTCCATCCACATGCACTATATTGAAAGATCACACATAGAACACAGGAATAAAACAATGAATGTTATCTATATCTTGTGTAATAGGCATACCTGGTCAAATAAGATAAATATACATGATATTTATATATGTACTACATGTGTAAGACACATGATATGCCTCCTCTCACACCTGTTACATATAATGGTGTGAAAGACCAGTTTCAACTGTAAAAGAACTAATTTTTATTATGCCAAAGCTGCCCTTCAATCTTAAAGAATATCTACTTGGTTCAACTGTTGTTTCACAAGTACTCAAGCAGCTTCCATACACACAAATATACAGCTGGGTGATTAGTGGAATATGATAAGTGATTGTGAATTCATTAATCAATTATGTTTGGTTAATAACTTCTCTGGAGACTTATGTAGTTAGAATAACAAAAAACAGTAATCAGTGATGTCGAGAAACCCACTTGTTGAGAGCATAGAAAAGCGCATCGTTTGAGAAAATATTTTATAGATAGAAGCTGAGCATTCGATTGAAGGTCATCGTCAGGTTCACAAAAAAAGATGTACCGCCTCTACATTTGACACATGTTACACAACCCTTTGTGTAACATGTGGTCAGCTTCGCTCTCAGTTACCCTCTTTGTGAACCTGACGATGACCTTAGAAGGTCGAAAACGTGTTCTCTTCCATATAAAATATTTTCTCAACCCAAACGAGCCGTTTTTGCATATAAAACAGTAATAATCAGAGCAACTAATTTTGATTAGTTGATTATCTTCACGACTCACGATACTAATCAATCCAACTGAACGATCTTGATTTAATCAATAATAATAATGAATAATCATAACAGCAATATTTTAATCACTTGGACAGTAAGAATAATTAAGAACAGTAACAAACAGAAACACTAATTTTCATTAGCTGATTATTTTATGTTTCACTAATCATTGTAAACAATGCTCATAGATAATTGATTACACTGATTAATCAATTGCAACACTTTACTGTCACATTTTTAAAAACTTGTTTCCCCCACTGAGTAAAGTGATTATTGAAATATTCATTGATAAATTAAAAGTACATCTTTCAAATTGATTTCAGATATAACAGAATACCAAATATGACATAACAAAGTCTAATTTTTGAATTCAAAACTTAAACAGTATTAAAAAGGCCAATAGCCCTTAAAAAACTAAAAATATTTGTAAGGTGGACAGTGTCACCATTGCCAATGACACTGTCCAGTGTCAGGGGTAAACACTGGAACAAAAATGCTGTCTAAAATGGTGCTATCATTTAGAGTAATAACAACTGCATGACAGTAAAATGTGGTCTATTGTGACCTGAGTGTTCCACAGACCATACACTGGTGCATCAGTCCCAGATGAAAAAAAATGATGAATCAAGAAACTGTGACCAATGCATAGTCTGGTTAGGACAACTTCTTTCTGATCCTTACAGAAACAAGATGGCCAGAGTCTAAAAGATGGTTTTTATCTCAAAAAGCTAGTTTTCATATTGCTCACTCCAAGTCGACTGCCAACTGGCATGGAAATGAGCCTTGAATGCAGGAGCGTAGTCCATGGATGGAACAGGCACAGCAGTGATAGCACCAGAGCAGACAGACTTAGCTGCATCGTTGGTAAGCTTGTTCTCGAGAATACGAAATGGCTTGGTATTCAGAAAAAATTGATAGAAGTAGATGTTAAAGAGAAATGGGCCAGTAAGTTTCAGGGTGTAGCCAGAAATGGCCATTGGTGCTTGATGCAAGTACTGCAGGCACAAAGCCATGCTAGGGGGGTCTGAGGGCATCCCCCCCCCAGAAAATTTTTTAAATAAAAACATAAAAGAAAAGCCTGAATTATGCATTCTGAGATTACCTTTTTGGCAAATTTGAGAATGGCACACTGAGGTTTTTGTCTTATTTTTTTAATCATAAATAAATATATAGGCCTATATATATAATATATAACTTAAAGTTATCAGGCCCAGCAAAGTAGGCCTGAAGTCCTGTCAACAACACAAAATATAGAGTCACTCATGAGAGTGCAAAATATATGTATAATGTCTATAATCTGTATTCAAATATTATGGACAGTGTATGTTCAGATTCCCTGGATTTCAAGAATTAACTTCACAAATAAACAGTGGGTGGCGCTGTAGCAGGCTGGCAGCACCATGGTACTAACCTAGTACCATTGGCACCATCTATAGTGAATCATTCACTATAGATGGTGCCAATGGTATTGTGAATGTAATGTTGACAAAAAGAATGTGACGTTGACAAACAGAAGTTGCGATAAACAATCATTCACTATGTCAAGCCTGAAAATGCAAAAAATACTGCACGGGTTCTTTAAACCCATTCATGAGGCTGAACCTGATCAATCTGCTGCAGCCAATCAGGTTGAATCAGAATTGTCAACTGAATTGTCAGAGTCATCACCATGGCCTTCTACCAGTGCTGCCACTACCACCTCAGATCCAGTCTGGGACATTGGAAATTACATTTCTGATGATGTCAGCATTGGTAAACAAGTAAGTTGACTCCTCATTATATTACTTTTGTATTAAAAATCATGCAAACACTCTGATGAGTTTTAGACTGAATATTCATTGCTGCTAGTGATTGTAGGCCTACAGCCACAGGATGTTAGGCCTGCTCTGTGAAGTACAGCTCTAAGCCTTTCTCTTCGAGGTTATTGTACTCTCATAACAAACTTTCCTATGTACAAAATAACTTAATTAGAACTATGTCTTTCTGTCTCTTTAGATAAATGCTGAAACCAAAAAATGCTTCCTTGAGAATGCCTGGAAGCCAGGGAGTGATTATGTATTCCCCAGTGTGGTCCAAGAAAGCTGCATTTAATTTTAGTAAATTTAAGTAAGTTTAAAAGAAAGTTTGATAAGTATGTGAATGCTAATAGTTAGCTTTAAGATTTTTTGATTTTTTTCAACTTATTTATTATCAATTTTAGTTTAGTTCAAATAGGTCTCATGTTGCCCCAAGATGTTATGGAATGAGTTGTCATTGGCAGTAGTGGTATCCAACACTTCTGAGGAAGTTATCAGAGGAATTGATATTATGAAAAATAAAAGGTTGGTTTAAATTATTACTTTTCTTATGGGCAGATATATAGAGACAGCCTTGTATGATCAAATTGTTGTTGCCATCCTCATGTTAAAAATCAGTCTCTTTATTTATATCATACACCTACACTGACACTGTGTCAAAAATCTGAAAGCCATAGCATGAAAGAGTTAAGCACATATGACAGATTTATTCCCATGGAATAGTGCAACAATTATGGTTGACGTTACTATACTAGTTAGCAATATCTCATGAGAGCAACATCTTGAATCACTACTTTAAACTGAATTTTAAATAAAAATTCATTACAACTCAAACCATCTCATTTACAAGAAAAATTAGTTGAATAAAATCTATACAACTATAAAAGTTTGCAAGTTCTAAGTCACGATACAAATTAATCTTAAAAGCAAATAAAATTATCTCTCACTTCAATTTAATAAACAAAAGTGGGATATACCTCAGTTTTAATAAAACTTTTATTGCTTCAGACTCGGTTCACATGGCCAATTTCAATTTAGATAATCATTATCATTATTAATGGCTTTCAATTACGATATTTGGCGTGAATTTTGTAAATTTATGTTACAATGACCGTTTTCTTTTAATATTACTAAACTATATCAGTGTCACACTTCATTCTTTATCAGTACTCGTGGTAATTAACTTATTTAGTATGCTTCATTATTTGTTACAGCTGGCTGTGCTGTGATTAGGCTTAAAAGTTAAACAAATACTGGTTACATTAAGCAGTAGCATGTATTTCGACGAAAAACTCTTTTTCACATTGATTTGAAATTACAAGTGTAATAAGTTTACAAGGAATTAGTATTAATAAACTAACTTCTGATTTTGTTCCTGGCCGATTACGCCTCAGAACAACAGCACTGTCAGCCATCTTCATTTTGCTTACTGAATTTAACTTAAAATAAGAATAATTTTACTGCTGGTAATCCCTCTATAAATTACATAAAATATTATTGCCATCTACATTCTTTTTAAGTTATATTAAAAATGAAATATTCAATTATTTATTTTTATTTTGTGTAAATACTTACATTACATTTCAAATCTATTAATACCTGTGGAATATGTGTGATGTTTGTATTCTGTCATGTTTTATAGATTAGTAGTTTATATGAAATACCTTAGGTGATAATAACTATTCGTGTTGGGAAGGCTATTTGTATAGTTTTATTGCTTTTAAGAAGTACTAAGCTTAACTTACGAACAGTATTAAGTTTTAAACAGCTATTTGTGAAATAAGAGATGTAGTTCTGTAAAACATTTTGTTCCTAACGGTGAGACATGATCATGTATAGCAATTATTAAGTACCATCGTATCTACCAGTGGAAAGATTACTGCCTACACTCACAAAGTGTAATTTTTCAAAAATTCGAACTGCTTTCTTGTGTTTTCTAAAAGGGGTTATGACTTTAATGACAGTTTATTTGTTTTTTAGAGAAGAAAAAATTAATTAATTTATACATTGCATTGTTTCTTGCAGGCGTTCCTCATCTCAAGAGACAAAACTTTTTGAGAGGCAACTATGGAATAACTAGTCATGCTGTTCACCTGACTCATAGAATTGGTTTTTATATTGCTAGTAACAAACTCTGTGCCAAGAACTTGTGGAGAAAGGCTCTTAAATTCTATACTATTCTGAGTGATGCTTTCTTTATTTATCCATTAATGATTTCAACAATTTGGTTTAAGTGGTAAAGATAAACGTATTCCAAAAAGTGTTAAACTTCGTCTTTGTAACTTGCAAGACATCTTTCAGAGCATCTTCATAACTGTACGCTTTCAGTAAAATTTTTGCTGACCAACATAGTTGCTAGTCCCAAGTATGCTATATTTACTTTTCTATCTTCGTTCCGATCTACACATAACTTTATCAATATGTTAATAGATAATTTCATCCAATTTCTAGCTGCAACATCTGCTGTCGTACTTGAAGTAACATCTAATAATTAGTGTTTTGTTAATATTTTGTCCCCATTTTGGGCTCTGGAGCACATTCCATAATTTCATCTGGTTTTAAGCTTCATGATATGCACTACAATAAATTTTAAACACAGAAAATATTAATCTGTAATCTCTAGAACATGTGAAATGTAATCACATTGAACTAGTTCCAGTTTGTTGACCAAAGACATTGACATAGATATAGTGCCACGAAACTTTGCATAAAAAAAAACTGGTAAACCACTTTTTATTCCTAACATAGCATTTGTCTTTTCATTTCCTACTTCTGCTAAATATCTCTTCAGTACATCTATTACTTTTTCTTGTACGCAGCAAAGTACTTGCGAGTTGCGACTGATAAGCAGGCAAAATCGAGAGCTCCATTAAGCCTGAGAACAAAGGCACAGCTTTGTTTGACACAGGGAAATCTCAAAACTGAAATATATACGTTAAAACTTGATGAAAAGGAAACCACTTTTAATAAAATAAAAGTTTTGAGACGACTCAGCTGAGTAATGAAAAAATGTTTATTGTAACATGTCATAAGGATGGACTTATGGTGAAAGTACTCTTACGTCATAAAACGTCAGTCTAGTTTATGCTTCAAACCTTGCTCTAACGAAGCTTTCAGTTATTTACTTGGTAATGTGTGAAGTTAGGATAGTATAACAATATTTTATGGTAGCATCATAAACATGTTTGCTCTGTTTCATTCAGAACATTTGATTTCTTCTGCAAGATGAGAGCACATTAAAACTTGTAGTCAAAGAAGTAAAATGCTTTATTATCA